>NC_060182.1:60950499-61007999 GCF_021184085.1 Oncorhynchus gorbuscha
AGAAGAAAGAAAGACAGAGATACTATAGGCTAAGAGAGAAGAAAGGAGAAAGACAGACAGAGATACTATAGGCTAAGAGAGAAGAAAGGAGAAAGACAGACAGAGATACTATAGGCTAAGAGAGAAGAAAAAAGAAAGACAGACAGAGATACTATAGGCTAAGAGAGAAGAAAGGAGAAAGACAGACAGAGATGGAGTAGTGAGTAGTCACTCCCCATCTGTCCCTCTTTCACTCCATCTCTCTACTTTCCACAGGGCTAATATAGCTATACTCTTACTGTAGAGTCCTTCAGTATAAATTACTTTTAAAATAGACAGGCAGGGTCGGAAATCACTCTGTTACACTTTGGCCCTGTGTGGGAGAGATGAGTCCAACTGTCACTTCACTGAAATTAATGGCTTCAGGGTAAGCAACTTTCTCCCTTCATATCTATAACTCTCTATGACTCTCTATGAGATGTGTGTGTGTGTGTTAGTGTGTATTATACTATAACTCCCTATAACTCTCTTAGCGCTGCTCTCAGATTTACCACCCCCTGCTACAGTCTGATAGAGTTTGCACTGACAAGAGATTGGAATTTAAATGACAGAGAGGAGAGGGCAGGAGCTGCTGTTGAATACTAAGTGAGACAAGAGGTGTGTGTGTGTGTTGTTGCGTGTGTTGGTGCGTGCGTGTGTGAAATGGAGAGATTAAATCTTACTTTGGGACAGCCAACACACACACACACACACACACACACACACACACACACACACACACACACACACACACACACACACACACACACACACACACACACACACACACACACACACACACACACACACACACACACACACACACACACACACACACCAAGCAGCTCCCTGGGACTCGAGGGGATGCAGCTACCATTTTAGCTTAAACAAGCGTGAAGGTAACAGAGTAAATGAAGAAGGGAAAGAGAGGAAGGGTGGGAGTGGGGGGGGGGGGGGGGTTTAGAGGTGTAAGCTCGTTAGTCTCCTCGTTAGGCATAAATGAGAGTGGGCCCGCTGAATTAAAGAGGTCCACCCTGGGAAGATACAGGTGGAAAGGAGGAAGAGGAGATAGATTTGTCTGAACAAACACCTGTCTCTCTCTCCAGGAGGGACTCATGGGGATTCATAGTCACAGCTGTTTCACTGACATGTCCTGAAAGAGTATTCATTTCTCAACCCCCGAAAAAAGTCCTTGATGTAAATTTGAATGGTGAAATAATTAAGTTTGAAAGTGAGCATATCTATTAACTACTGATCACTGGTGATCATTCTTTAGGCAATAACTTAAAACCTTGAGAAGTCTACACTGTTGAGAGGTGGGTTCTACTAAGAATAATAGTGATAACAAAACTATGAAATAACACATATGGAATCATGTACTAACCAAACAAGTGTTAAACAAATCAAAATATATTTTAGATTTGAGATTATTCCAAGTAGCCCCCATTTGCCTTGATAACTTTTGTTATTGACCAAATACTTATTTTCCACCATAATTTGCAAATAAATTCATTAAAAATCCTACAATGTTATTTTCTAGATTTTTTTTCTCATTTTGTCTGTCATAGTTGAAGTGTACCTATGATGAAAACTACAGGCCTCTCTCATCTTTTTAAGTGGTAGAACTTGCACAATTGGTGGCTGACTAAATACTATTTTGCCCCACTGTATATCGATAAAAAAACAAACATTTGACACATATTAACACTTTTTTTTGTTTGCACAAAAGCATATACATAATTTCATTTTTTTTTTCTCACTGGTACTGGGTTACCTTCAGACGAGTCCAGTGACATCCAAAACAAGAGACCACCGTTGTGTTTGTGAGAGTCTCACCTTTCCATAGAGGGGTCATATTATTTTGTAGGCCAAACCGTTCGGACGCTACAGACAGATTAATCGGGATGTCTTCCGGTTTGACAAACAACGCTGCAGCTCTGCCACTTTCCACCGCAAAAGGCCGACGGGCGGACTGCGGCCGATTGAGACGCAGCCCATATCTCTAGCTCAAACAGGATTGTGATGGGGATTTTTGCATTATGTTAATTCACTTAATCGACTCAAGTTAATTAACATTCTATAGGACGATAGTCTTTGACTCAAATGGCATCCTATTCCCTACAGGGTGCAATTTGGGACATAACCACAGTATGTCTATGACAATGGCTCCATGCTGTCTCAGTAGTGAGAACTCAAACCACAGACAGATTTGCTTTGGGCCCCACGTGTTCTCATTACGTTTCTTATCAGTCACAAAGCAATGTTTTAATTAATGTTGTAATGTTATAAAAGTCATTACTGACAACGAACCTCTGATTCCCCTCAGAGAGCGAGGGAGAGATGTACCCGGAGAGAGAGGGAGAGCTGAAGAAAGAGATAGCTAGAGAGGCGGAAAGAGAGCGAGAGGTGAGAGAAAGAGATGAGGAAAAGAGATACACATAAACAGAGAGAGAGAGAGAGAGAGAGAGAGAGAGAGAGAGAGAGTGAGAGAGAGAGATAAAGAAGTGGAAGAGATACACCTAGACAGAGAACGAGAGTGAGCGAGCGAGAGCAAGGGAACAAGAAAGAGCGTAATCTCCACAGTAGCTGCAGCAGTGAGAGAGGCGGAGTAATATCCGTTAAACGGTAATCCCTTTTACAGATGAGACCGTGTCACCATGCAGATTAGCTCATACACACACAGATCCATGCAGGGAGAGCCAGGATTGGCAGGCAGACAGGCAGGCCTGGGCCAGGGACAAGCCCAGGATCAGCTGCACTACGCTGGGGAGAGGGAGGTCTGAGCTGGGCCTGTCTGGAGGTCCTCTCGACATGACTGGTTATGGCTGGCAAGAAAAAAACATGGACTGGAGGTCAGACAAGGCTAAAAGAAAGGCTGTACACACATATTTCTCTATTAAACACACAAAAAGTCGATCTCTTCCATGTCTCAGGAAATATTCTGCCACACATGAAGAGAGAGAGAGAGAGAGAGAGAGAGACAGAGAGAGAGAGAGAGAGAGAGAGAGAGAGAGAGAGAGAGAGAGAGAGAGAGAGACAGAGAGAGAGAGAGAGACAGAGAGAGAGAGAGAGAGAGAGAGAGAGAGAGAGAGAGAGAGAGAGAGAGAGAGAGAGAGAGAGAGAGAGAGAGAGAGAGAGAGAGAGAGAGAGAGAGAGAGAGAGAGAGAGAGAGAGAGAGAGAGGGAGAGGTAGAGGGAGAGGTAGAGGGAGAGGTAGAGGTAGAGGTAGAGGGAGAGGGAGGATGAGTGTGAAGTGATAGAAGGAGTGTTCCGGACAAGTCATGTCACTGTCACACACTGCTTCTCAGGTCCTAGAGTTGCTTCTCCTCACTCTCAGATACGCAGGTCCTAGAGGGCTGTTTAGCACTCACCGTGTGTGTGTGTGTGTGTGTGTGTGTAATGTATGTGTGTGTGTGTATGTGTGTGTGTGTGTATATGTGTGTGTGTCGACAGAGACACACACACCAACACTGTAACAGATGGTTATTACCGTGGGGCTCAGGGGAGACAGATGAATACTGTCCCAACCTTCATCTCATCTTCCCTCTCTCACCATCCCATCCCCTCGCCCTTTCATCTATCCTCCTTTCCCCCCTATATCACCATCCCTTAGCCCACGCATATCGCACAGCTCTTCCCTGGCCTCTCCCCGTGGCCTCCCCCCTCCTCTCTCTCTCATCAGTAGCTGTGGATGAGAGGAAAATAACAAACCAGTGAATTATCACAGCTACTGTAGCAGCCCCTGTACCACCCACTTTACCACCCACTTACCACCCACTGTACCACCCACTGTACCACCCAAAGTACCAGCCCCTGTACCATCCACTTTACCACCCACTGTACCACCCACTGTACCACCCACTGTACCACCCAAAGTACCAGCCCCTGTACCATCCACTTTACCACCCACAGTACCACCCACTGTACCACCCACTGTACCAGCCCCTGTACAACCCACTGTACCAGCCCCTGTACCACCCACTGTACCATCCACTGTACCAGCTACTGTACCAGCCCCTGTACCACCCACTGTACCAGCCCCTGTACCACCTACTGTACCACCCACTGTTTCACCCACTGTACCACCCACTGTACCACCCACTGTACCAGCCACTGTACCACCCACTGTACCACCCACTGTACCAGCTACTGTACCACCCACTGTACCAGCCCCTGTACCAGCCCCTGTACCAGCTACTGTACCACCCACTGTACCAGCCCCTGTACCAGCCCCTGTACCAGCCCCTGTACCAGCCCCTGTACCAGCTACTGTACCACCCACTGTACCACCCACTGTACCAGCCCCTGTACCAGCTACTGTACCAGCCACTGTACCAGCTCCTGTACCACCCACTGTACCACCCACTGTACCAGCCCCTGTACCAGCCACTGTACCACCCACTGTACCACCCACTGTACCAGCCCCTGTACCAGCCACTGTACCACCCACTGTACCACCCACTGTACCAGCCCCTGTACCACCCACTGTACGAGCCCCTGTACCACCCACTGTACCAGCCCCTGTACCACCCACTGTACCAGCTACTGTACCACCCACTGTGTACCACCCCAGCTACTGTACCAGCCCCTGTACCAGCCTCTGTACCAGCCCCTGTACCAGCTACTGTAGCAGCCCCTGTACCAGCCCCTGTACCAGCTACTGTAGCAGCACCTGTACCACCCACTGTACCAGCCCCTGTACCAGCCCCTGTACCACCCACTGTACCACCCACTGTACCAGCCACTGTACCAGCCCCTGTACCAGCCCCTGTACCAGCCACTGTACCAGCCACTGTACCAGCCACTGTACCACCCACTGTACCAGCCACTGTACCAGCCCCTGTACCACCCACTGTACCAGCCACTGTACCACCCACTGTACCAGCTACTGTACCACCCACTGTACCACCCACTGTACCACCCACTGTACCAGCCACTGTACCAGCCCCTGTACCAGCTACTGTACCACCCACTGTACCAGCCACTGTACCAGCCCCTGTACCACCCACTGTACCAGCCACTGTACCAGCCCCTGTACCACCCACTGTACCAGCCACTGTACCACCCATTGTACCACCCACTGTACCAGCTACTGTACCAGCCACTGTACCACCCACTGTACCAGTCACTGTACCACCCACTGTACCAGCTACTGTACCAGCCACTGTACCACCCACTGTACCAACCACTGTACCACCCACTGTACCAACCACTGTACCACCCACTGTACCAGCCACTGTACCAGCCCCTGTACCAGCCCCTGTACCAGCTACTGTAGCACCCACTGTACCAGCCACTGTACCAGCTACTGTACCAGCCCCTGTACCAGCTACTGTACCACCCACTGTACCAGCCACTGTACCAGCCCCTGTACCAGCCCCTGTACCACCCACTGTACCAGCTACTGTAGCAGCCCCTGTACCAGCCCCTGTACCAGCCACTGCACCAGCCCCTGTACCACCCACTGTACCAGCCCCTGTACCACCCACTGTACCAGCCCCTGTACCACCCACTGTACCAGCCCCTTTATACCACCCACTGTACCAGCCCCTGTACCACCCACTGTGCCAGCCCCTGTACCACCCACTGTACCAGCCCTTGTACCACCCACTGTACCAGCCCCTGTACCACCCAATGTACCATCCCCTGTACCAGCACCTGTACCAGCCCCTGTACCCACCCACTGTACCATCCCCTGTACCAGCTACTGTACCAGCCCCTGTACCAGCCCTGTACCAGCCCCTGTACCATCTACTGTAGCAGTCCCTGTACCAGCTACTGTACCAGCCCCTGTACCAGCACCTGTACCACCCACTGTACCAGCCCCTGTACCAGCTACTGTACCAGCCCCTGTACCAGCTACTGTACCAGCTACTGTACCACCCAATGTACCATACCCTGTACCACCCACGGTACCAGCCCCTGTACGAGCTACTGTACCACCCACTGTACCAGCCCCTGCACCAGCCACTGTACCACCCACTGTACCAGCCCCTGTACCACCCACTGTACCAGCCCCTGTACCACCCACTGTACCAGCCCCTGTACCAGCTACTGTACCACCCACTGTACCATCCCCTGTACCAGCCCCTGTACCACCCACTGTACCAGCCCCTGTACCACCCACTGTACCAGTCCCTGTACCACCCACTGTACCAGTCCCTGTACCACCCACTGTACCAGCCCCTGTACCACCCACTGTACCAGCTACTGTACCAGCCCCTGTACCACCCACTGTACCAGCCCCTGTACCACCCACTGTACCAGCCCCTGTACCAGCCCCTGTACCAGCTACTGTAGCAGCCCCTGTACCACCCACTGTACCACCCACTGTACCAGCCCTGTACCACCCACTGTACCAGCCCCTGTACCACCCACTGTACCAGCCCCTGTACCACCCACTGTACCAGCCCCTGTACCAGCTACTGTAGCAGCCCCTGTACCAGCCCCTGTACCACCCACTGTACCAGCCCCTGTACCACCCACTGTACCAGCCCCTGTACCACCCACTGTACCAGCCCCTGTACCACCCACTGTACCAGCCCTTGTACCACCCACTGTACCAGGCCCTGTACCAGCTACTGTAGCAGCCCCTGTACCAGCTACTGTAGCATCCCCTGTACCACCCACTGTACCAGCCCCTGTATCAGCCCCTGTACCAGCCCCTGTACCAGCTACTGTACCAGCTACTGTACCACCCACTGCACCAGCCCCTGTACCAGCTACTGTACCAGCCCCTGTACCAGCTACTGTACCAGCCCCTGTACCAGCCCCTGTACCAGCTACTGTACCAGCCCCTGTACCAGCCACTGTACCAGCCTCTGTACCAGCCCCTGCACCAGCCCCTGTACCACCCACTGTACCAGCCCCTGTACCAGCTACTGTACCAGCCCCTGTACCAGCTACTGTACCAGCCCCTGTACCAGCTACTGTACCAGCACCTGTACCAGCCCCTGTACCAGCCCCTGTACCAGCTACTGTACCACCCAATGTACCATCCCCTGTACCAGCTATTGTACCACCCCCTGTACCAGCTACTGTACCAGCCCCTGTACCAGCTACTGTAGCAGCCCCTGTACCAGCCCCTGTACCAGCCCCTGTGCCACCCACTGTACCAGCACCTGTACCAGCCCCTGTACCAGCTACTGTACCACCCAATGTACCATCCCCTGTACCAGCTACTGTACCACCCCCTGTACCAGCTACTGTACCAGCCCCTGTACCAGCCACTGTACCAGCCCCTGTAACAGCCCCTGTACCAGCTACTGTACCAGCCCCTGTACCAGCCCCTGTACCAGCTACTGTACCAGCCCCTGTACCAGCTACGGTACCACCCAATGTACCATCCCCTGTACCAGCTACTGTACCACCCACTGTACCAGCCCCTGTACGAGCTACTGTACCACCCACTGTACCAGCCCCTGTACCAGCCACTGTACCACCCACTGTACCAGCCCCTGTACCACCCACTGTACCAGCCCCTGTACCACCCACTGTACCAGCCCCTGTACCTGCCCCTGTACCAGCTACTGTACCACCCACTGTACCATCCCCTGTACCAGCCCCTGTACCAGCCCCTGTACCAGCTACTGTACCACCCAATGTACCATCCCCTGTACCAGCTATTGTACCACCCCCTGTACCAGCTACTGTACCAGCCCCTGTACCAGCTACTGTAGCAGCCCCTGTACCAGCCCCTGTACCAGCCCCTGTGCCACCCACTGTACCAGCACCTGTACCAGCTACTGTACCACCCAATGTACCATCCCCTGTACCAGCTACTGTACCACCCCCTGTACCAGCTACTGTACCAGCCCCTGTACCAGCCACTGTACCAGCCCCTGTAACAGCCCCTGTACCAGCTACTGTACCAGCCCCTGTACCAGCCCCTGTACCAGCTACTGTACCAGCCCCTGTACCAGCTACTGTACCACCCAATGTACCATCCCCTGTACCAGCTACTGTACCACCCACTGTACCAGCCCCTGTACGAGCTACTGTACCACCCACTGTACCAGCCCCTGTACCAGCCACTGTACCACCCACTGTACCAGCCCCTGTACCACCCACTGTACCAGCCCCTGTACCACCCACTGTACCAGCCCCTGTACCTGCCCCTGTACCAGCTACTGTACCACCCACTGTACCATCCCCTGTACCAGCCCCTGTACCACCCAAAGTACCAGCCCCTGTACCAGCTACTGCACCAGCCCCTGTACCACCCACTGTACCAGCCCCTGTACCACCCACTGTACCAGTCCCTGTACCACCCACTGTACCAGCCCCTGTACCACCCACTGTACCAGCTACTGTACCAGCCCCTGTACCACCCACTGTACCAGCCTCTGTACCAGCTACTGTACCAGCCCCTGTACCACCCAAAGTACCAGCCCCTGTACCAGCTACTGCACCAGCCCCTGTACCACCCACTGTACCAGCCCCTGTACCACGCACTGTACCAGTCCCTGTACAACCCACTGTACCAGCTACTGTACCAGCCCCTGTACCAGCTACTGTACCAGCCCCTGTACCACCCACTGTACCAGCCTCTGTACCAGCTACTGTACCAGCCCCTGTACCAGCTACTGTACCAGCCCCTGTACCAGCCCCTGTACCAGCACCTGTACCAGCCCCTGTACCAGCCCCTGTACCAGCTACTGTACCACCCAATGTACCATCCCCTGTACCAGCTATTGTACCACCCCCTGTACCAGCTACTGTACCAGCCCCTGTACCAGCTACTGTAGCAGCCCCTGTACCAGCCCCTGTACCAGCCCCCGTGCCACCCACTGTACCAGCACCTGTACCAGCCCCTGTACCAGCTACTGTACCACCCAATGTACCATCCCCTGTACCAGCTACTGTACCACCCCCTGTACCAGCTACTGTACCAGCCCCTGTACCAGCCACTGTACCAGCCCCTGTAACAGCCCCTGTACCAGCTACTGTACCAGCCCCTGTACCAGCCCCTGTACCAGCTACTGTACCAGCCCCTGTACCAGCTACTGTACCACCCAATGTACCATCCCCTGTACCAGCTACTGCACCAGCCCCTGTACCACCCACTGTACCAGCCCCTGTACCACGCACTGTACCAGTCCCTGTACAACCCACTGTACCAGCTACTGTACCAGCCCCTGTACCAGCTACTGTACCAGCCCCTGTACCACCCACTGTACCAGCCTCTGTACCAGCTACTGTACCAGCCCCTGTACCAGCTACATTACCAGCCCCTGTACCAGCTACTGTACCAGACCCTGTACCAGCCCCTGTAACACCCACTGTACCAGCTACTGTACCAGCTCCTGCACCAGCCCCTGTACCACCCACTGTACCAGCCCCTGTACCAGCCCCTGTACCAGCCCCTGTACCAGCTACTGTACCAGCCCCATGTACCAGCTACTGTACCAGCCCCTGTACCACCCACTGTACCAGCTACTGTACCAGCTACTGTACCACCCAATGTACCATCCCCTGTACCACCCACTGTACCAGCCCCTGTACGAGCTACTGTACCACCCACTGTACCAGCCCCTGTACCACCCACTGTACCAGCCCCTGTACCACCCACTGTACCAGCCCCTGTACCACCCACTGTACCAGCCCCTGTACCTGCCCCTGTACCAGCTACTGTACCACCCACTGTACCATCCCCTGTACCAGCCCCTGTACCACCCAAAGTACCAGCCCCTGTACCAGCCCCTGTACCACCCACTGTACCAGCCCCTGCACCACCCACTGTACCAGTCCCTGTACCACCCACTGTACAAGTCCCTGTACCACCCACTGTACCAGCCCCTGTACCACCCACTGTACCAGCTACTGTACCAGCCCCTGTACCACCCACTGTACCAGCCTCTGTACCAGCTACTGTACCAGCCCCTGTACCACCCAAAGTACCAGCCCCTGTACCAGCCCCTGTACCACCCACTGTACCAGCCCCTGTACCACCCACTGTACCAGTCCCTGTACAACCCACTGTACCAGCTACTGTACCAGCCCCTGTACCAGCTACTGTACCAGCCCCTGTACCACCCACTGTACCAGCCTCTGTACCAGCTACTGTACCAGCCCCTGTACCAGCTACTTTACCAGCCCCTGTACCAGCTACTGTACCAGACCCTGTACCAGCCCCTGTAACACCCACTGTACCAGCTACTGTACCAGACCCTGTACCAGCTACTGTACATTTACATTTACATTTAAGTCATTTAGCAGACGCTCTTATCCAGAGCCCCTGTACCAAATTGGTGCATTCACCTTATGACATCCAGTGGGACAGTCACTTAACAATAGTGCATCTAAAACTTAGGGGGTGGGGTGAGAGGGATTACTTAACCATCCTAGGTATTCCTTAAAGAGGTGGGGTTTCAGGTGTCTCCGGAAGGTGGTGATTGACCCGCTGTCCTACCAGGGAGTTTGTTCCACCATTGGGGGCCAGGGCAGCGAACAGTTTTGACTGGGCTGACCAGGAGCTGTACTTCCTCAGTGGTAGGGAGGCGAGCAGGCCAGAGGTGGATGAACCAGTGCCCTTGTTTACCAGGGCTACTGATCAGAGCCTGGAGGTACCAGGTGCCGTTCCCCTCACAGCTCCGTAGGCAAGCACCATGGTCTTGTAGCGGATACCAGCCAACTGAAGCCAGTGGAGAGAACGGAGGCCCGGGGTGACCAGAGAACTTGGGAAGGTTGAACACCAGACGGGCTGCAGCGTTCTGGATGAGTTGAAGGGGTTTAATGGCACAGGCAGGGAGCCCAGCCAACAGCGAGTTGCAGTAATCCAGACGGGAGATGACAAGTGCCTGGACCAGACCCTGCGCCGCTTCCTGTGTGAGGCCTGTACCTGCGGATGTTGTACCAGCATGAACCTACAGGAACGGGCCACCGCCTTGATGTTAGTTGAGAACCCAGGGTGTTGTCCAGGATCACCCAAGGTTCTTGGCCCCTGGGACCACACAATGGAGTTGTCAACCGTGATGGCCATGGAACGGGCAGTCCTTCCCCGGGAGGAAGAGCAGCTCCGTCCAGCCGAGGTACCAGCTTGAGGTGGTGATCCGTCATCCCACTGATATGGCCCCAGACACCCAGAGATGCCATTCGCCACCTGGTCATCAGAAGGGGGAAAGGAGAACCCCTGTACCACCCAATGATAAGAGAGACCCTGAGGTTATGACCAGCCAAGTGACTTGGTGTATAGCGAGAATAGGACCAGGGCCAAGAACAGAGCCCTGGGGGACACCAGTGGTGAGAGCCCGTGTGAGGAGCCCTGCCACGCCACCTGGTAGGAGCGACCTGTCAGCCCTGGACCAATCCCCGTGGGCCAGCTACTGAGATGCCCCTGGAGAGGTGGAGAGGAGGATCTGATGGTTCACAGTATCCAGCCGATAGATCTAGAAGGATGAGACCAGAGGACTGAGAGTTAGCTTTAGCCAGCCCCTGATACAGAGGAGAGCAGTCTCAGTTGAATGACTAGTCTTGAAACCTGACTGATTTGGATCAAGAATGTCATTCAGAGAGAGATAGCGGGAGAGCTGGCCAGGACGGCCCGTTCAAGAGTTTTGGAGAGAAAAGAAAGAAGGGATACTGGTCTGTAATTGTGACATCGGAGGGATCCACTGTAGGTTTTTTCAGAAGGGGTGCAACTCACCCTCTTGAAGACGGAAGCCCCTGTAGCCACGGTCAGGGATGAGTTGATGAGCGAGGTGAGGTAAGGGAGAAGGTCCCGGAAATGGTCTGAGAAGAGAGGAGGGGATGGGTCACCACGGGCAGGTTGTTACCGGCCCCGTCACAAGACGCGAGATTTCATCTGAGAGAGAGGGGAGAAAGAGGTCAGAGCACAGGGTAGGGCAGTGTGAGCAGAACCCGGTGTCGTTTGACTTAGCAAACGAGGATCGGATGTCAGTCGACCTTCTTTTCAAAATGGTTGACGAAGTCATCTGCAGACCCACTGTACCGGAGGATTCAGGAGGGAGGAGAAGGTGGCAAAGAGCTTCCTAGGGTTAGAGGCAGATGCTTGGAATTTACCAGAAAGTGGCTTTAGCAGCAGAGACAGAGGAGGAAAATGTAGAGAGGAGGGAGTGAAAGGATGCCAGGTCCCACTGGAGGCCAGCCCTTCCGCTCGGCTGCCCGGAGCCCTGTTCTGTGAGCCCAATGAGTCATCGAGCCACGGAGCGGGAGGGGAGGACCAGCCCCTGGAGGATAGGGGACATAGAGAGTCAAGGGATGCAGAGAGGGAGGAGAGGAGGGTTGAGGAGGCAGAATCAGGAGATAGGTGGGAGAAGGTTTGAGCGGAGGAAGAGATGATAGGATGGAAGACCCACTGACCAGCGGGGGAGACCAGCTACTGGGACCAGGCCCTGATACCATCCGAGTAGGGGCAGTGTACCAGCGAGGTGTTGGATGAGAGCGAGAGGGAAAAGGATACAAGGCAGTGGTCGGAGACTTGGAGGGGAGTTGCAATGAGGTTAGTGGAAGAACAGCATCTAGTAAAGATGAGGTCGAGCGTATCACCCACTGTACCAGCTACTGTACCACCCACTGTACCAGCCCCTGTACCACCCACTGTACCAGCTACTGTACCAGCCCCTGTACCACCCACTGTACCAGCCCCTGTACCAGCTGCTACGGGGCGATAGTCACTTAGTTCAGTTACCTTAGCTTTCTTGGGAACAAGAACAGTTGTGGCCATCTTGAAGCATGTGGGAACAGCAGACTGGGATAGGAATTGATTGAATATGTCCGTAAACACACCAGCCAGCTGGTCTGCGCATGCTCTGAGGACACGGCTAGAGATGCCATCTGAGCCGGCAGCCTTGCGAGGGTTAATGCGTTTAAATATTTTACTCATGTCGGCCACGGAGAAGGAAAGCCCACAGTCGTTGGTAGCGGGCCGCGTCGGTGGCACTGTATTGTCCTCAAAGCGGGCAAAGAAGTTGTTGAATTTGTCTGGGAGCAAGACTTTGTTGTCCGTGATGGGCTGGTTTTATTTTTGTAATCCGTGATTGTCTGTAGACCCTGCCACATACGTTCGTGTTTGAGCCGTTGAATTGTGATTCCACTTTGTCTCTATACTGACACTTTGCTTGTTTGTTTGATTGCCTTATGGAGGGAATAACTACAAAGTTTGTATTCGGTCATATTTCTAGTCACCTTGCCATGATTAAATGCGGTGGTACGTGCTTTCAGCTTTGCGCGAATGCTGCCATCAATCCACGGTTTCTGGTTAGAGAAGGTTTTAGTAGTCCTATACACTTCCTTATAAACTCGCTCACCGAGTCAGAGTATGTGTCAATGTTATTATCTGAGGCTACCCGGAACATATCCCAGTCCACGTGATAGAAGCAATCTTGAAGCTTGGAATCAGATTGGTCGGACTAGCGTTGGATAGACCTAAGCATGGGTGCTTCCTGTTTTAGGTTCTGCCTATAAGAGGGGAGCAACAAGATGGAATCATGGTCAGATTTGCCAAAAGGAGGGCAGGGGAGGGCCTTGTATGCATTGCGGAAGTTAGAGTAGCAATGGTCGAGCGTGTTGCTCGTGTACAGCAATCGATATGCTGATAGAATTTAGGTAGCCTTGTTCTCAAACTAGCTTTGTTAAAATCCACAGCTACTATAAATGCAGCCTCAGGATGTTTAGTTTCCAGTTTGCATAAAGTCCAGTGAAGGTCCTGATGGCCGTCTTGGTATCCACTTGCGGTGGGATATACACAGCTGTGACGATAACCGAGGATAGTTCTCTTGGGAGATAATACGGTCGGCATTTGATTGTGAGGAATTCTAGGTCAGGGGAACAAAAGGACTTGAGTTCTTGTACGTTGTTACAGTTACACCATGAGTCATTAATCATGAAACATACACCCACGACCTTCTTCTTACCGGAGAGATGTTTATTCCAGTCAGCGCAGTAAACTGAAAATCCCGTTGGCTGTATGGACTCCGACAGCATGTCCCCAGCTAGCCATGTTTCCGTGAAACAGTGTGTTACAATTACAGATATCTCTTTGGAAAGCAACTCTTGCCCAGATTTAGTTGACTTTCTTAACTAGGGACAGGACATTAGCGAGTAATATACTCGGGAGCGGTGGGAGGTGTGTGCTTATCCAAAGCCTCACTAGAAGACCACTACGGCACCCTCTCGTCCAGTGGCGTTGTTTTGGGTTGGCCTCTGGAATCAGTTCAAATGCCCTGAGAGGTGCAGATAAAGGATCCGCTTGGGAAAGTCGTATTCCTGGTCGTAGTGCTGGTTGTGCTGGTAAGTTGATGTGTCTCTGATGTCCAATAGTTCTGCCCGGTTGTATGTAATAACACTTAAGGTTTTCTGGGCTAACAATGTAATAAAAACATTAAAAAAACTAAATACTGCACAGTTTCCAAAGGACTACAAGAGAAGTTGCCATCTCTATCGGCGCCATCTTGTATCACGGTACCAACTACTGTACCGGCCACTGTACCAGCTACTGTACCACCCACTGTACCAGCTCCTGTACCACCCACTGTACCAGCTACTGTACCAGCCACTGACTACAGCTCAGCGTTCAACACCATAGTACCCTCAAAGCTCATCACTAAGCTAAGGACCCTGGGACCCCCGACTGTGTGGCTAAGCACGACTCCAACAACAACATTAAGTTTGCTGACAACACAACATTGGTAGGCCTGATCACCACCAACGATGAGACAGCCTCTTGGGAGGATGACAGAGACCTGGCAGTGTGGTGTCAGGACAACAACCTCTCCCTCAATGTGAGGAAGACAAAGGAGATGATAGTGGACTACAGAAAAAAGGAGGAACGAACAGGCCCCCATTAACATCGACGGGGCTGTAGTGGAGAGTGACGAGTGTTAAGTTCCTTGGTGTCCACATCACCAACAAACTATCATGGAAGAGGGCACGACAACACCTTTTCCCCCTCAGGAGACTGAAAAGATTTGGCATGGGTCCCCAGATCCTCAAAAAGTTCTACAGCTGCACCATCGAGTGCATCTTGACCGGTTGCATCACCGCCTGGTATGGAAACTGCTCGGCATCTGACCGTAAGGCGCTCCAGAGGGTAGTGGCGTACTGCCCAGTACATCACTGGGGCCAAGCTTCCTGACATCCAGGACCTATATACTAGGCAGTATCAGAGGAAGGCCCCAAAAATTGTCAAAGACTCCAGTCACCCAAGTCATAGACTGTTCTCTCTGCTACCGTACGGCAAGCAGTTCCAGAGCGCCAAGTCTAGGACCAAAACGCTCCTTAACAGCTTCTACCCCCAAGCCATAAGACAGTTGAACAACAAAACTAGTCAAATGCCCCCCACCCCTTTGTTTTTACACTGCTGCTACTCGCGGTTGATTATCTATACAGTCACTTTACAAATGACCTGGACGAACCTGTACCCTCGCACATTGACTCGGTACCTCCGGTATATAGCCTCGTTATTGTTACGTACATTTCTTGTGTTACTTATTGATTGATTCGATTTTGTAACTTTTAGTTTATTTGGTAAATATTTTCTTAACTCTATTTCTTAAACTGCATTGTTGGTTAAGGGCTTGTAAGTAAGAATTTCCCAGTAAGGTCTACACCGTTGTATTTGGCCTGTGACAAATACAATTTGATTTAATTTATTTCTTGAATTGAGGTGTATTAGTTGACACACACACACACACACACCTCTAAGATGGAGCACTGAATTCACTCTGAACCCACTGAACACGGAGAGAGGAGAAGGAAGGTGAGCCACTCACAAACACAGCACACTATTCCCTAGGTGGTGCACTATTTCGGTCAGAGCCCTGTGTGGCTCGGGTCAAAAGTAGCACAACGGTTTATGTAATAACTTTCACACATAATATAGTCCATGCAGTATATTTCATCACATATTCTTAGTTCCCAGATCAGATGATATTAAAACTATGGGTGGATCAAAATACATGTTTTCTATATTCCTGATGTGTAAGCTACACACGCTGCATTAGCTACACGTGCACACACATACTGTACACACACACACACATACTGTACACACACACACACACACACACACACACACACACACACACACACACACACACACACACACACACACACACACACACACACACACACACACACACACACTGTACATTAGCCACAGGCTGAGGATTGTAATGGAACAGGAGATTGCTTCCTTGTCGTTAATGACTCATTTCCATTTTGGGTTATAGCCAGCTGACAGGGTTATAGCCAGCTGACAGGGTTATAGCCAGCTGACAGGGTTATAGCCAGCTGACAGGGTTATAGCCAGGGTTATAGCCAGGGTTATAGCCAGCTGACAGGGTTATAGCCAGCTGACAGGGTTATAGCCAGCTGACAGGGTTATAGCCAGCTGACAGGGTTATAGCCAGCTGACAGGGTTATAGCCAGGGTTATAGCCAGGGTTATAGCCAGCTGACAGGGTTATAGCCAGGGTTATAGCCAGCTGACAGGGTTATAGCCAGCTGACAGGGTTATAGCCAGCTGACAGGGTTATAGCCAGCTGACAGGGTTATAGCCAGCTGACAGGGTTATAGCGTGTGCGTGCATGCGTGCGTGCGTGTATTCGAGGTTGTGTGCCTGCATGTCTGAAATAGCCAATCATTTGTCAGGGGCCAAAGCCATCTTGATATTTTGTTTAGCTGGCAGATTTCCTTTGGATTAGCCTGTGTATCCAATCTCTCCGTAGCATGTACAGTTTGTGTGTGTGTGTGTGTACAGTAGCATGTACAGTTCCCTCAGTGTTCACACCACCTGATCTTTTAGAAACTGAATTTAAAATGAGATGAATTTAGATTTTGTGTCACTGTCTTACACACAGAATGTTTTACAAATGAACTAAAAATGAGAAGCTGAAATGTCAATAAGTAGAAGTATTCAACCGTTTTGTTATGGCCTATATAAGTTCAGGAGTGAAAATATGCTTAACGAGTCACATAAGTTGCATGGACTCACTCTGTGTGCAATAATAGTGTTTAACAGGATTTTTGAATGACTACCTCATCTCTGTACCCCACACGCACAGAGAATTGTAAACTCCCTCAGACGAGCAGTGAATTTCAAACACAGATTCAACCACAAAGACCAGGGAGGTTTTACAATACCTCACAAAGAAGGGCTCGTATTGGTAGATGGGTAATTTTTAAAAAAGCAGACCTCGAATATCCCTTTGAGCATGGTGAAGATATTCAATATACTTTGGATGGTGTATCAATACACCCAGTCACTACAAAGATACAGGCATCCTTCCTAACTCAGTTGCCAGGGAGGAAGAAAATCGCTCAGGGATTTCAGTGTGAAGCCAATGGACTTTAAAACAGTTACAGAGTTTAATGGCTGTGATAGGAGAAAACTGAGGATGGATCAACAACATTGTAGTTACTCCACAATACTAACCTAATGGACAGAGTGAAAAGAAGGAAGCCTGTACAGAATAAAAATCTTCTAAAACCTGCATCATGTTGGCAACAAGGCACTAAAGTAATAATACAAAAAATGTGGCAAAGCAATTCAACATATTATTGAGTATCACTTTCCATATTTTCAAGCATAGTGGTGCATCATGTTATGGGTATGCTTGCAATCGTTAAGGACGGGGGAGTTTTTCAGGATAAAAAACAAATAGAATGGAGCTAAGCACATGCAGAACACTAGAAGAAAACCTGGTCAGTGTGCTTTCCACCAGACACTGTGAGATGAATTCACCTTCCAGTAGGACAATAACAGAAAACACAAGGCCAAATGTACTGTACACTGGAGTTGCTTACCAAGATGCCATTGAATGTTCCTGAGTGGCCTAGTCACAGTTTTTACTTAAATCGGCTTGAATGATCAACGACCAACTTGACAGAACTTGAAGTATTATAAAAAAATATATATATTGTACAAACCAGGTTTGCAAAGTTCTTAGAGACTTACCCAGAAAGACTCAAAGCTGTAATCGCTGCCAAAGGTGATTCTAACATGTTTTTAGAATCACATAAGTGAATACATAGGTAAATTTGATATTTCTGTATTTAATTTTCAATACATATGCAAATATTTCTAAAAAACTGCTTTAACTGTCATTATGGGCTATTGTGCATAGATGGGTGAGAGAAAACATATATTTAATACATTTTGAATTCAGGCTGTAACAACAAAATGTAGAATAAGTCAAGGGGTGTGAAGACTTCCTGAAGGCACTGCATGTACAAACACACTCATTCTATTTGTTCTGTACGGGTCACTGTTACTGTATCCTCTGATTGGTTTGGTCAGCAGTAGTACTTTACCGGTCAGATTCAATGAAGTGATCGGTTCATGATGATCCTGAACTGTAGAATCTGACTACATGCAAATATAACTGTAAACCACACAACCACAAACCTCACCTGTATCTGAAAGCAAGTTAGCAGGTCGTTGTGCATGTAGCACAGTTCACTGTTATTATTATTTACATAGAAATACAGTAGAACACGCATCAACTGTCAGGGGGAGAGAGTATGGCTGACTGCAGAGTAGAGCACGAGAACGCTGAGCTTGGAAAGAAGTGTGGAGGGAAAGATGGAGGTCAGGGAGGAGGACGGGGGTGACAGGAGTGATAGTCAGACACTAGGTGAAGGCAGAACAGCAGACGATGAGAAGCATACTACCAGCAGATCATTGAGTGTGTGTGTGGTGACCGTTAAATCCACTATCAGCCTCCTGCTGTCATCCCACCATGCAGTGCACTGTGACCTTTACCCTCCCCTCTTAGTGGCACATCGACACGGCACTGATGTTCAACACGTGGGCCTGACACACACACACACACACACACTCCTGCAGTCTCCTTGCCCCTCTACTCTACCGCTGACTGAGCGCGTTCACAGCTGGGCAGGCCACATTCCATCTGGTCATCTGACCCTACGGCTGACCCACCACACACACACACATTTCAAACCCTCACCACAAAGGCAAAAGAAAGCACCTAAATTCCAGTCAAATACTGGGCTAATCCTCTTTCACTTCCAGTGGTGGAAAGGACAGAGAAAGGAGAGGAGAGGAGAAGAAAAGAACAGAGAGGAAACTGAAGGCCCCCTTCGCGAGATCAGGTGAAGAGGTGAAGGAGAGAATGGGGGGATGAGAGAATGGGTGAGAGGTGTTAATGTAGAGTTTGTCTGTGTTTTCTGTTCTGTATAAGAGCTGTGTGTGTGTGTGTGTGTGTGTGTGTGTGTGTGTGTGTGTGTGTGTGTGTGTGTGTGTGTGTGTGTGTGTGTGTGTGTGTGTGTGTGTGTGTGTGTGTGTGTGTGTGTGTGTGTGTGTGTGTGTGTGTGTGTGTGTAAAGAGAACAGGCCCAAGGGCAGTGTCCCGTTAATACTGGTCCCCCCTCTGATTGACAGGCTGCAGGGGCGGGTGGGGGGGGGGGAATGTGGGTGGACCAGAATCAGAGAGATTAGTTTGAAAAGATAAGAAACGTGAGATAAATTCTTAGGTAGGTTGTGTGTGTGTGTGTATGTAACCGTCTGGCCTATCTGTCAGGTGTCGTAATGAAGTAACAAGACAGCCAGACGAAATGTTCATGCACACGCACACATACCGACAGCCATTTATCTCATCATGGCCCTTATCTTGTATCTCATAAACCCACAACACTGTCCAGTCCAGTCTAGTTTATTCTTGTCTATGTCTGTCTGTCGGTAAGTGTGTGTGTGTAGTTTCAGACTGTTTGGAGTTAGGTTTTTAAGTAGGCCACAGATGTTGATATTGAGTGAGAGAGTGCAGATGTTTCTGCTTCAAACAAAGGAGCACAGTGTGTGTGTGTTTGTGTTTGTGTGACGAGAGGAGACACAGAGTGCAGTGTTTTGTCGGCAGGGCGTCTCTGATCAGATGATATGATTGACTGCTGGAGCGTGACCAGTGTTCACTCACACACACACAAACTCCTTGCCCTTTCTCCTGCTCTCTCTTCTCTCCTACTCTCCTCAACTCCTGTCATGTTCTCCCCTCTTTTCACATCCTTTCTTTCTCCTCACCTCCTCCATTCACCCCCTCTTCTCCCCTCCCCTCATTCCCTTTCATAACTCCTTTCCTCACCTATTCCTTCCCCTAACCACTCCTCTTCTCCCCTCCCCATTCCTTTTCATTCCTCCTTTCCTCACCTATTCGTCCCCCTAACCACTCCTCTTCTCCCAGCTCCTCATACCAGTGTGTCTTTATGAGGTCAGATCATTGATCCACCGGCTGTGGAGGTTACGGTGGAAGTAATGAATGATGTTCTGCAGTGGTCATTTCATTTAACCTGGTGGGGCCATGGGAGAGATGAAGGCAGATTTACACACTGACAAGCTGAGTAGGATTTATGTTGTCTCTCCTTTAAGTCAACCACCCTAACCCTATTACACTGCTCTGTTCTTTAACCCTGTCCCTCCCTCTCTTTACCCCTGTCCCTCCCTCTCTTTACCCCTGTCCCGCCCTCTCTTTACCCCTGTCCCTCCCTCTCTTTACCCCTGTCCCATTCTCTCTTTACCCCTGTCCCTTCCTCTCTTTACCCCTGTCCCTCCCTCTCTTTACCCCTGTCCCTCCCTCTCTTTACCCCTGTCCCGCCCCTCTTTACCCCTGTCCCCTCTCTTTACCCCTGTCCCTTCTCTCTTTACCCCTGTCCCTTCCTCTCTTTACCCTGTCCCTCCCTCTTACCCCTGTCCCTCCCTCTCTTTACCCCTGTCCCTCCCTCTCTTTACCCCTGTCCCTCCCTCTCTTTACCCCTGTCCCACCCTCTCTTTAACCCTGTCCCTCCCTCTCTTTACCCCTGTCCCTCCCTCTCTTTACCCCTGTCCCACCCTCTCTTTACCCCTGTCCCTCCCTCTCTTTACCCTGTCCCACCCTCTCTTTACCCCTGTCCCTCCCTCTCTTTACCCCTGTCCCTCCCTCTCTTTACCCCTGTCCCTCCCTCCCTGTCCCACCCTCTCTTTACCCCTGTCCTTCCTCTCTTTACCCCTGTCCCTCCCTCTCTTTACCCCTGTCCCTCCCTCTCTTTACCCCTGTCCCTCCCTCTCTTTACCCCTGTCCCTCCCTCCCTGTCCCACCCTCTCTTTACCCCTGTCCCACCCTCTCTTTACCCCTGTCCCTCCCTCTCTTTACCCCTGTCCCACCCTCTCTTTACCCCTGTCCCACCCTCTCTTTACCCCTGTCCCTCCTTTCCCTGTCCCTCCCTCTCTTTACCCCTGTCCCACCCTCTCTTTACCCCTGTCCCTCCCTCTCTTTACCCCAGTCCCTCCCTCCCTGTCCCACCCTCTCTTTACCCCTGTCCCACCCTCTCTTTACCCCTGTCCCTCCCTCTCTTTACCCCTGTCCCTCCCTCCCTGTCCCACCCTCTCTTTACCCCTGTCCCACCCTCTCTTTACCCCCTTGTCCCTCCCTCTCTTTACCCCTGTCCCACCCTCTCTTTACCCCTGTCCCTCCCCTCTTTACCCTTGTCCCACCCTCTCTTTACCCCTGTCCCTCCCTCTCTTTACCCCTGTCCCTCCCTCTCTTTACCCCTGTCCCACCCTCTCTTTACCCCTGTCCCTCCCTCTCTTTACCCCTGTCCCTCCCTCTCTTTACCCCTGTCCCACCCTCTCTTTACCCCTGTCCCTTCCTCTCTTTACCCCTGTCCCTCCCTCTCTTTACCCCTGTCCCTCCCTCTCTTTACCCCTGTCCCTCCCTCTCTTTACCCCTGTCCCTCACTCCCTGTCCCACCCTCTTTACCCCTGTCCCTCCCTCTCTTTACCCCTGTCCCTTCCTCCCTGTCCCACCCTCTCTTTACCCCTGTCCCTCCCTCCCTGTCCCACCCTATCTTTACCCCTGTCCCTCCCTCTCTTTACCCCTGTCCCTCCCTCCCTGTCCCACCCTCTCTTTACCCCTGTCCCACCCTCTCTTTACCCCTGTCCCTCCCTCTCTTTACCCCTGTCCTACCCTCTCTTTACCCCTGTTCCTCCCTCTCTTTACACCTGTCCCTCTCTCTCTTTACCCCTGTCCCTCCCTCTCTTTACCCCTGTCCTCCCTCTCTTTACCCCTGTCCTACCCTCTCTTTACCCCTGTCCCTCCCTCTCTTTACCCCTGTCCTTCTCTCTCTTTACCCCTGTCCCTCCCTCTCTTTACCACTGTCCCTCTCTCCCTTTACCCCTGTCCCACCCTCTCTTTACTCTTCTTCAGGCGGGGGATGGTCAAGGGTAATCAGAGAGACATGTAGCTCAGTTGGTAGAGCATGGCGCTTGTAACGCCAGGGTAGTGGGTTCGATCCCCGGGACCACCCATACGTAGAATGTATGCACACATGACTGTAAGTCGCTTTGGATAAAAGCGTCTGCTAAATGGCATATATTATTATTATTATTATATTATACATTATATCCCTGGTGGATCCGTCACTCATGCTGAGAAGTTCTCTTCCTCTCAAATTTCGAAAGTAAACTATGAGATCTTGTTGCTCTCGCACACACTAACTCTCTGCTTTATGCATATCAGTTCCTGAGCACAATATTTTTTTTTTGTTCCATAAAATTTGAATTCCAAATGTATCTGTGTTCAGAAGCATGTGAATGTGCTACAGTTTGATGAGAACAAATGAACAATATGAAACTAGAAAACTGCTAAAAACAACAATAACTTGAGAGACAGACAGTGTATCTAACTATCGATCTAGTGGTCGGTGCTTTAACAGTTGCAGCGTACTGCAGCACAGCTTGCATGGTGCTTCTGTGGCACGTTATTATTTAAGTGTCAGCCAATGTAACCATTAAAGCTAGTTAGTGCTAGTTTGACCACCAGAGGGCATCTTTGAGAAGCATTTGATAACCTTCAATAGTGGCTGTACTAAAGAATTTCAATACCTTTTTTTTAAAGAACATATTAATTTGATTAATATTAATGGTGTTTAAAACCTCAGGGTTTCTGTTAGGATGGAATAGAAAATAGGGCACTGTACAACGTGACGGTCGGGAGTAGGCTACAGTACTAAGAGCATTACATTTCCACACCCTACGTGTATAATTGTAGTCTAACCAATATCCAAATGGAGATTCAGTGAAAATAAAAAATCTCATTGATTTATCAAGACCAGTCCCTATGCTTGTCTCAGAGCAGCATGAAATGGTGCTAAAATAGATGACCACAGCGGGTAGGCTATGGCTTCAAATCCTATTGCTTCTAACTTCAATATGCTCTTTAAATAAATAAGACCTACACCACTTTTAACAGCACATTACTCTCAACACTAGTGAGGCTCATGTCGCCTATGGTAGGCCTACAGTATATCGAAAAATATTATTATTGGCGTTATTATTGGCCGGCACAGGTATCAAACCTGCATCTGTAGCAACACATTTTGCACTGCGATGCAGTGTCTTGGACTGCTGTGCCAATCGGGAGGCCCCATCCACAAAGTATCAAAATACAGAGAGGTGTTGGTAAAGGTATATTGTCCTGCTAACAGCCCATAATGGGCTATTATAATACTGTATATGGTGTCCAGGTTGTTTAGTCTTTTCTGGTGGATTAAACTGAAATTGCCACCAATCAAGGCCGGTTGTGATACAGCCAATCTAACTAAGAAATACATTCGATGATAGAATTCTCCCCCTATTCTCCATCTAGGCAAGTCTATTGTCCAGCTAATAGCCATAATGGCGCTGTACAATGTGTCTGTGTGTGTTTGAAAGAGTATTTTCCAGTAAGCAACTATTTGTTTACCTTCATTAGACAACTTTGTTCCAATATTTCCGTAATTCAGTGATATTTATTCCCATAGTCATTCGTTATGGATCCATCACTAAATAAACATCTGCATTTTGAAAGAGAATTTGTATCATTATTTTATTAACGAAAGCATGAAGATGCTGATGAAGAAACACAGTAATGTACTGTATATGCTTTAACATTTGGATAATAAAGCATTTAAAGCATTTTGAAGACATAAGCCACCTGCATTTGTTTAATAGGCTACTGTGCAGGCTGACAAGTAAACATAGCCTCCAGTACATACTGTAGTAAACATGGGAAAGTGCCTAATTCCTTACATAAGGGAGAGCAGGCGAAGACCAGACTTTCTCAATGACCTCAAGTACTCATTAACTCCGTCTTTAATGCTTTTTCGGGTTGCATCAGTCATGGACAGAAACTTCTGAGACACAGTATTAATGATGAACACCCGGAGGTTCACCCGGAGGTAAGTCACATTAACCTTGGTTAAGTTCTGTAGTCAGAAGAGGAATGGAAATGTCAGGGTGAACCGACGACCTCGCCAGGTATGTTGACTCTGCCTGTCGGAGGCGGAGTTCCAGAGCTCACAGGTGTGCCTGGCATGGATTGTGACTCCGTCTCGTTCCTCGCTCTGAACCAACGCATCAGCTGTCGCCCGTATCTCCGGCCCTCAGATAATGTTTCTCTTTCTGCTGGTCTGCCTTCAATGACTCGATCTCGGTCTTCAAAGTTGGAATCTGATCCACGTGCACCTGCATCAGACGAGCAGAATGGTACCGCCCTTGAGCCCCCATCGATTACAGCGGCCTATGATAGGAAAGGTAGGTCAATTAAGAATTAAAAGTGACTCCAACACACAAATGATAGACAAACAATGGTAACTGTGTTAAGGGCGGAGTTTGGGGCGGGGTGAGGAGTACTGGAAAGGTGTGACTTTCAGCTTACACTAGGCCATAAGTATACAGCAGATCGCCGATGGTCCTCACTTTGATTATGCTGCTAATCGGGCAACAAGTGTTTGAAAACCTGTTTTCAAAATGCCACCAGCTGTCCATCACTACTGGTAAATAAAATGTAATATTTAATAATATCTGCCCCCCGAATATCTGCCCCCATATCTAAGGGGCATTTTTCACGCCATTATTAGTTCCATTGTTTTAGTTTGAACGTGCAGACTGGCACTGAGAACAGCGGGAACGTTTCCCTAGTCAGCGCCATTATTAGTGCCCCTTAAAGTGCTGCTCTGTGCTACCCAGTGGGGTGGGGGTCCACCCCCCCTTCCCCTTCCCCATGGGCTAGGTCCGTCTTCTGTGCGCCGCTCTGTGGCCCATCCCGTGCCTCCTGCCTTGAACCTTGCGCGCCCACCGCTATTTCAGTGGATACAGCTGGGGAACTGCAAGGCAATCACATTGTGCGCCACTCAGGAGCCATGACCAATATGACCAATATACATTGTCCTGTTTATAAAAGGGTTAATAACATATCTGTGAGAATATCCAAGGTGCTTTTATATCATTCTAAATTAATAATAATAATAATAAATCGCTTTGTTAAAAAATATATATAAAAACATTTGAGATGATCTCCTTTTCAAATAATGGAAAATGAGCGAGAAAAAGACCATTCTTGAACATGGGGTGAGACATTGTTACTAATTTGTAAATAAAGCCAGTTTGTTATTTAGAATATTTTTTTGTTTGTTTTTAGAGGGAGAGAAACCAAAAACCTACATTCATCTCATGGGTCTCCCAGTCGAGACCGGCACACTTATTGAACCAGCATCTGTAGCAACACAGTCTGCACTGTGATGCGGTGTGTCTTAGACCACTGCGCCACTCAGGCGCTGTACAACGTGACCGGTCGGGAGTAGGCTACAGTAAGAGCAAAATAATCCTAACATTTCCACATCCTAATTGTAGTCTAGGTTTCTCTTGGAATAAAACCTTAGTGTAACAACAACATTCGCAAGTAATACTGAAGTCGTGCACAATTATCCGTTTCTATTTAGGTTTATGTCGCCCATTCATTGTCAGTTAGACACATTAGCGCCTTGGGACCGAAAAGCCCAATCAGTACTCTTAACTCCCCCTTGCGCTGGTCTGGAGCAATGAGGTGGTGACGCAGGGTACCGAACTAAACCACAAATTACCTCTAAGTCAAGTCACCGTATCTTAAACTGTCTTGACGTGAGAGTCCAACTCTTTTTCTCTCTCTCTCTCTCTTTCTTCATCCATCCAATACTATCTGACATGAGATAGAGCGAGTGAGAGAGACTTGGGCTCAGTGACACTCGTCAGGTGTCAATCACAGGCTCAGTTGCCAAGCTAGCTTCACACACACACAAACATAGCTGCAACAATCTGATAAAGACACCTCAGAGCTCAAAAAGGTGTGTGTGTGTGTGTGTCTGAGTGAGTGAGTGTCCACTAATGAAGACACGATTGATTTAACGTTTAGGGTGGAAGAGACGGAAAGAAAAACATGGGAGAGGAAGAGAGGGCGGGGAGGGAGAGAAGAAAAAGTCAACAAAAGCAATACAATCAGTAAGAGTAAAAGCCAGAGGGAGAACCAAATGTGGAAAATGGGTAATAAATTAGAATTATTCAATTATTTATTGATATAATATAAAGAGGCAATTTAATTTAGTGGCAGTTTAGTGTTAAACTCTCAGGCGATGGTCACGCATGAGCACACACTGGGCCCTGACACAAACGCACACGGTTTTTGGCACTTGAACGCAGGCTCGTGCTGGTGCCAATATGGAGCCAGGATGAGCATCTAAGCAGAAATTTCCCTGAAGGCTTTCCTCGAGACACACACACACACACAGTCTGTGGAGTAAACCAGCACCGCGCAACATTCTATCATTTAAGTCCCTGTGTTGTCACACACAGACACAGACACACATACACACACACACACACACACAGACACACACAATCTCTGGTGGAATCACACCGTTAGAAAGACATTACGCAGCTTCAACAGAGATATTCAATCTACATCGCTGTCACAGTGGGGGAACAGCGGGTGTCACAGACACACAATATCTCAGATGGAATCACACCGTTCTAGAGATGTTACGCTGCTTCAACAGAGATTCAAGCTACATCACATTGGGGGAACACACACACACAGAAGGGTAATATATCATTGAATGGCAGAAGGCTGAAGGGTTTGGCTTGAAGGATTATAACATCACCCAACGCTATTACACATTTCATTTCTCTTCCATCCCACTCAACTTCCTCCCTCCTCCACCCCTCTCTCTACTTCCTCCCTCCTCCACCCCTCTGTACTTCCTCCCTCCTCCACCCCTCTGTACTTCCTCCCTCCTCCACCCTCTCTCTACTTCCTCCCTCCCCACCCCTCTCTCTACTTCCTCCCTCCCCCACCCCTCTCTCTACTTCCTCCCTCCCCCACCCCTCTCTCTACTTCCTCCCTCCTCCACCCCTCTCTCTACTTCCTCCCTCCTCCACCCCTCTCTCTACTTCCTCCACCCCTCCATCCCTCTCTCTACCTCCTCCCTCCTCCACCCCTCTCTCTACTTTCTCCCTCCTCCACCCCTCTCTCTACTTCCTCCCTCCTCCACCCCTATGTACTTCCTCCACCCCTCCATCCCTCTCTCTACTTCCTCCATCCTCCACCCCTCTCTACTTCCTCCCTCTACCCCTCTCTCTACTTCCTCCCTCCTCTACCCCTCTCTCTACTTCCTCCCTCCTCCACCCCTCTCTCTACTTCCTCCCTCCACCCTCTCTCTACTTCCTCCACCCCTCCACCCCTCTCTCTACTTCCTCCACCCCTCCACCCCTCTCTCTACTTCCTCCCTCCTCCACCCCTCTCTCTACTTCCTCCCTCCTCCACCCCTCTCTCTACTTCCTCCCTCCTCCACCCCTCTCTACTTCCTCCCTCCTCCACCCCTCTCTACTTCCTCCCTCCTCCACCCCTCTCTCTACTTCCTCCCTCCACCCCTCTCTCTACTTCCTCCCTCCTCCACCCCTCTGTACTTCCTCCACCCCACCCCCCTCTACTTCCTCCCTCCTCCACCCCTCTCTCTACTTCCTCCCTCCTCTACCCCTCTCTCTACTTCCTCCCTCCTCTACCCCTCTCTCTACTTCCTCCCTCCTCTACCCCTCTCTCTACTTCCTCCCTCCTCTACCCCTCTCTCTACTTCCTCCCTCCTCTACCCCTCTCTCTACTTCCTCCCTCCTCTACCCCTCTCTCTACTTCCTCCCTCCTCTACCCCTCTCTCTACTTCCTCCCTCCCTACCCCTCTCTCTACTTCCTCCCTCCTCCACCCCTCTCTCTACTTCCTCCCTCCTCCACCCCTCTCTCTACTTCCTCCCTCCTCCACCCCTCTCTCTACTTCCTCCCCCCTCCACCCCTCTCTCTACTTCCTTCCTCCACCCCTCCATCCCTCTCTCTACTTCCTCCCTCCACCCCTCTCTCTACTTCCTCCCTCCTCCACCCCTCTCTCTACTTCCTCCCTCCTCCACCCCTATGTACTTCCTCCACCCCTCCATCCCTCTCTCTACTTCCTCCCTCCTCCACCCCTCTCTACCCTCCATCCCTCTCTCTACTTCCTCCCTCCTCTACCCCTCTCTCTACTTCCTCCCTCCTCTACCCCTCTCTCTACTTCCTCCCTCCTCCACCCCTCTCTCTACTTCCTCCCTCCTCCACCCCTCTCTCTACTTCCTCCCTCCTCCACCCCCTCTACTTCCTCCACCCCTCCATCCCTCTCTCTACTTCCTCCCTCCTCCACCCCTCTCTCTACTTCATCCCTCCTCCACCCCCTCTGTACTTCCTCCCTCCTCCACCCCTCTGTACTTCCTCCCTCCTCCACCCCTCTGTACTTCCTCCCTCCTCCACCCCCCCTCTGTACTTCCTCCCTCCTCCACCCCTCTGTACTTCCTCCCTCCTCCACCCCTCTCTCTCTACTTCCTCCCTCCTCCACCTCTCCATCCCACTCGCCTGCTGAGTGATTTGCAGGGGGTTGTGAATGGGAACGGGGAGGGTGGAGGGATGAATAGAACCCCAGTAGTAGTGTTAATGGTTCTGATGGCAATAGTGTGCTGGTGTGGTGTGGAGTGCTTCCAGCTTCCAAAGCATTACTTGACTGGCAAGGATCACCAAACAATCCTCAGCCATATACTGAGTCCTGATTGGTATTTGTTTCAACAACCCCCTCCACCCCACACCCACCCACACACAGAGATAGGATCTGAGGTAGCAGACGTGTTGTCAATGGTTGTTATGATCTGAGCAGTGTATTAGCAGCAGTAACAGTAAAACAGTAGACTGGTATCAATATTATTGGAGAAACGCTATCGGAGGCTCTGCCATTAAAACCTAATGGTCTGAGCTTCTGGACCAGGCCAGGGTCATGAAACTGGCCTTCTGTAGACTCCTCTCCTATTTCACTGGGGTCACACACACACACACACACACACACACACACACACACACACACACACACACACACACACACACACACACACACACACACACACACACACACACTACAGAATTAAACGCACGCACGCACGCACATGCACACACACACACACCCGGTAATAGACAAAACATTTGACCTGTTTCCCCTAAGGGAATATCTCTAAATGCAGTGCTACAACCTCAACATATGCACGTGTGTGTGTGTGTGTGTGTGTGTGTGTGTGTGTGTGTGTGTGTGTGTGTGTGTGTGTGTGTGTGTGTGTGTGTGTGTGTGTGTGTGTGTGTGTGTGTGTGTGTGTGTGTGTGTGTGTGTGTGTGTGTGTGTGTGTGTGTGTGTGTGTGTGTGTGTGTGTGTGTGTGTGTGTGTGGTCAGAACATGCATTTTCAAGCTCCTCTGATGTGCGACTTACTTTGCGGATGAGGTGAAGCGGATTATGGGATTTAGAGTTGACAGATGTCAGCTGATTATCATAATCCTCCTGTTACATAAAAACAAGAAAATAGTATAGCAGACAAACACACACACACACAGACTGTGACTCATCCTCAGGCAACCGTAACTGGAGAAGGCAAAATAACATACACGCACTCAGAGACTGGTCCAAATCGCATAATCCACTTCACCTCATCAGGGAAGTGAGTCGCACATCAGAGCAGCTTGAAAATGTATGATCTGACCACACACACACACACACACACACACACACACACACACACACACACACACACACACACACACACACACACACACACACACACACACACACACACACACACACAAATGACCTGGATATAGGTTGAATGTTGTACATCGGGGCAGTGTGTGTGTGTATAGGCAGACTCTCAAGAGTGACTTCGAAAGTGTGTGTGTGTGTGTGTGTGGTGGGTTACAGCCTTATTCTAAAATGTATTAAAGTGTTTTCCCCTCATCAATCAACACACAATACCCCATAACGACAAAGTAAACATTTGATATTTCAGAGATTTTCGACCGGGTTCAAGTCCAGGCTCTGGCTGGGCTGCTCAAGAGCATTCAGAGAATTATCCCGAAGCCACTCCTGTGTTGTCTTGGCTGTGTGCTTAGGGTCGTTGTCCTGTTGGAAGGTGAACCTTGGCCCCAGTCTGAGGTCCTGAGCGCTCTGGAGCAGGTTTTCGTCAAGGATCTCTCTGTACTTTGCTGCGTTCATATTTTCCTAGATGCCTCTAGTATCCCAGTCCCTGCCACTGAAAAACATCCCCACAGCATGATGCTGTCAACACCACGCTTCCCGTAGGTGTGGTGCCAGGTTTCCTCCAGACGTGACGCTTGGCATTCAGGTCAAAGAGTTTAATCTCGGTTTCATCAGACAAGAGAACATTGTTTCTCATGACCTGAAAGTCTTTAGATGCCTTTTGGCAAACTCCAATCGGGCTGTCGTGTGCCTTTTTTTAGGAGTGGCTTCTATCTGGCCACTCTACCATAAAGGCCTGATTGGTGGAGTGCTGCAGAGATGGGAGAACCTTCCAGAAGGACAACCATCTCTAAAGAGGAACTCTGGAGTTCTGTCAGAGTCAGATTCTTGGTCACCTCCCTGACCAAGGCCCTTCTCCCACAATTGCTCAGTATGGCTAGGCAGCCTGCTCTAGGAAGAGTCTAGATGGTTCCAAACTTCTTCCATTTAAGAATGATGGAGGCCACTGTGTTCTTGGGGACCTTCAATGCTGCAGAAATGTTTTGTACCCTTCCCCAGATCTGTGCCTTGACACAATCCTGTCTCGGAGCTCTACGGACTATTCCTTCGACCTCATGGCTTGGTTTTTGCTCTGACAAGTACTGTCAACTGTGGGACCTGTGTGCCTTTCCAAATCATGTCCAATCAAATTGAATTTACCACAGGTGGACTCTAATCAAGTTGTAGAAATAGCTCAAGGATGATCAATGGAAACAGGATGCATCTGAGCTCAATTTCGAGTCTCATAGAAAAGGGTCGATAATAAAAAAGGTATTTCTGTTTTTCATTTGTAATAAATTTGGACAAATGTCGAAAAAAAGTGTTTTCGCTTCGTCATTATGGGGTATTGTGTGTAGATTGATGAGGATTTATTTTATTGTATCCATTTTAGGTGTAATGTAACAAAATGTGGAAAAAGTCCAGGGGTCTGAATACTTTCCAAATGCACTGTATGTTCACTATAAGATGTAGTGCTGAACGATTAACCAACATTTGTTATTTTTCAGTTTTTAAACATTTCCTTTTTTATTTGGTGAGCTCAATGTGCAATGCGTTAAGATCCAGCCTGAACTATGTGATGTAGTAGGGCGTTGTTTCCAACAGGCTAATATTCAACATCATTTAGCGCATACATTGATGTAATTAACTACAATGACCCTAATCCTTTGCTCATATACCGGTTTCTTTTTAGGCCTGCTACTGAAAAGAGAAGAATGCGCGATCATGAGGTGATAGAGTTCAGCTGTTGCTTCACGAGGGTATACTTACTAAAGTATTTTATTAAAGTAATGTGAATCAATTATGATTAATACGTGGGCAGTCACTACCATCTTGGGACTTCTGTAAAGAGTTTTATTCTGTGTTGTTCCAGAATTCAACCCACATAACGCATTTAATGTTAAATAAAATAATCAAAAAAATATATAAAATACCGTGATTATTTTTTTTAAAGAATCGAACCGAAAACGAACCGACCTCAAAAAGCACCAGTCATTCAGCACTGAGATGAGAACATTAGTCACACATACAGTACGCTGGCTCCTTGCTTACGCATGGCTACATGCTAATAAAGCTAATATAGGACTCCATTAGAACAGCCCATCTACCCGCTAGGGAACATATCACACAATTATAAACCTTTAAGACAGTAATACAGAATATAATCACTCAATCAGAGCGAGGCCCTCCAATAAACAGATCTCTCCATATAAGGCAGATGGATGGACGGATTCTCCCACTTCCTCTCTCTCCTTCCATATTTCATGCGGCACCCTTCCCTCCCCATTTCCCTGCCTCTTCCGCAGCCCCCTCCCGATCTCTTGCCTTCTTCCCTCTCCCCGCCACATCCCTCTCTGCCTCAAACCAGTCCCCATCTCTCTCTGCCACCCTAGCCAGTTCTATCCATCTCTCCTTCCCTCTCTCCCTCCATCTCTCTGCTGTAGAGGCAGTGGAGTAGAGAGGTGATGTGGAGGTCAGAGCTCGCTCTTTGAACATTTATGGCTGAACCATTGCATGGAATACAATACCAGTAGAATGAGAGGGGGAGCGGGAGAGAGAGCGGGAGAGAGAGAGAGTCCTTGCTTTGTGTTAGGGAGACTGTTGCCGAAGGGAACCGTGAGGAAGCAGACAGGAGAGTAGAGTGCTCACCATTTACAAAGTGTTGAAGGTCCAGCATTCACAAAGACAACGTGCACCATTTACAAACATATACAAAATAAAGAAAGGCTAGAACCAAAATGTCGACATGACTCAATATTTTAGTCAAGGCCTTAGCTCTGGCCTGGCATACCCTCTCTGTCCCCAGCCAAATGGCAAATAACTGGTTCTTATACCCTTCAGAAACCACCTGACAGGAAGCATATCCAGAATCCGCCTATCAATAATTAATGTAACCAATAATATAAGTAAATGCACATACACAGGCAATACAATAGTAATTTCCATGAATGTACACATTTCAATAATAGCATGAAACCTTGTCAAAAGGACTACATGCTACACAATACAAATGATCTGGTGCCGTGACACTGGGTAAACGTGCGCGTCTCCAAAACCCTCGGTTTGCCAGCTGACATCCAAACCAGGAGGCGCCAGAACCCTCCTCCACACGAGAGGCAAAAGTCAGCACTCTTAAAATGACTCACGCAAACCTTTACAATTATAAGGCATAGCATTTCGTAAGCAACCTCGGACATCTTTACATTGTCAAGAACAAAAAAAATGGAGGTAAACTTCCACTGCTCACACAGACAAATGCCCATGTGTGATGATAAACAGAGAATGCAGGGTTCCTCAGGCATGATCTACAATCAAAGTGCTCCGGGTATTAATAAATAAATAAATAAATATAATAATAATAATACAATTACGTTTATAGGCGATGGGCGCACAGCTTCATCACAGTATGACACAAATCAATTCTAAAAGCTTTAATAAAAGAAAGGTGTTGTGTTTCATTTGAAATCAGCATAACTTTAAGTAAAAGCTGAACATTTCAATAAGTCAACGTGAAGACACACACATGCCTGTTGAACTTCCATTACAAGAGGACAGACTACCTTGGGAGGATGTATGTGAACACAAGCATGTGTGTGTGAGGGCAGACATTTGCACCCTTGTACAGTTAGTATGTGTGTCTACAAATGTGTGTGTCCTAGTGCGTGTGTGTAGAAATGCCCTATGATTTAAAGCCCTCTGTTTCCTGGTGATATAGTGCTGCCTGAGGCCATGGAAATTACCCTCATCCATCTACTACAGCTGCTAGTGCCACTGGCCCGGCCATGGCTCCCAGCTCGACACAATATGGCCGCCATGAAAATTACCCTCATCCATCGACCCATTGTTGCTACTGCTCTGGCTGCAGCTCAACACACAATATGGCCATAGCACTAATTGGCCAATAGAATGACTATTAAACATAGATGCTATTCACCCCCTCATCTTGGTACAGGTACAGTGCCTTCAGAAAGTATTCTTATGCCTTAACATATTGCACATTTTGTTGTGTTAAAGCCCGAATTTTTAAAAAACATATTTTTTCAAACAAAACCCCATAATGACAAAGTGAAAACTTGTTTAGATATTTTTGCTAATTTATTGAGAATGTAATACAGAAATATCAAATTCACATAAGTATTCACACCCAAGTCAATACATGTTAGAATCACCTTTGGAAGCGATTGTAGCTATGAGTATTTTTGGGTAAGTCTCAGTTTTTCACACCTGGATTGTACAATATTTACACAATTCTTCAAGCTCTGTCAAATTGCTTGTTGATCATTGCTAGACAGCCATTTTCGAGCCAATTTGAGTAAAAACTGTACTAGGCCACACAGGAACATTCAATGTCATCTTGGTAAGCAACTCCAGTGTAAATTTGGCTTTGTGTTTTAGGTTATTGTCCTGCTGAAAGGTGAATTTGTCTCCCAGTGTCTGTTGGAAAGAAGACTGAACCATGTTTTCCTCTAGGATTTTGCCTATTCTATTTCATTTTATCCTAATAAACTGCCTTGTCCTTGCCGATGACAAGCATACCCATAACATGATGGAGCCACCATCATGCTTGAAAATATGAAGAGTGGTACTCTGTAATGTATTGTTGTGGATTTGCCCCAAACATAATGCATTGTATTCAGGACCCAAAGTTCGCAGTTTTTGCAGTATTACTTTAGTGTCTTATTGCAAACAGGACACATGTTTTGGAATATTTTTTATTCTGTCCAGACTTCCTTCTTTTCACTCTGCTATTTAGGTTAGTATTGTGGCGTAACTACAATGCTGTTGATCCATCCTCAGTTTTCTCCTACCACAGCCTATCACAGTTTTCATCCTCTCTGGCAACTGAGTTAGGAAGGATGCCTGTATCTTTGTAGTGACTGGGTGTATTGATACAACATCAAAAGTGTAATTAAATAACTTCATGCTCAAAGGGATATTCGAGGTCTGTCATTTTTTTGAACCATTTACCAATAGGTGCCCTTCTTTGCGAGGCATTGGAAAACCTCCCTGATCTTTGTGGTTGAATGTGTGCTTTAAATTCACTGCTCGACTGAGGGACCTTACAGATAATTGTATGTTTGGGGTACAGAGATGACACAAATCATGTTAACCATTATTAATGCAAACAGTGTGGCTTGTTAAGCACATTTTTACTCCTGAACTGCATGTGTGTATGTGTTGTGTTGCTGCAGTAACATCCAAAATAGACAGAACCACACAGGGCCAATACAATTCAAGTGACATTTGCATGACAGAGAAGTATTGGTGTGTCAGAGAGCAATTAAAGAGTACCTTAACATAGGCAGATGACGGTGTGTGTGTGTGGCTGAGTGCTTGTCAGAGAAGGGGATTATTTTAACACATACAGATGAGAACAATTACACGGTGCAGCGTCAGCACAAAATGGCCACCTCATTCGCTCGCCTCACAAAGATATACACTGAGTGTAGAAATCATTAGGAGCACCTGCTCTTTCCATGGCAGGATGAATAGTTGAATCCAGGGGAAAGCTATGATTCCGTGTTGATGTCACCTGTTAAATCCACTTCAAAATCAGTGTAGCTGAAGGGGAGGAGACAGGTTAAAAAAAAACTCATTTAAGCCTGGGAGACAATTGAGACATGGATTGTGTACGTGTGTCATTCAGAGGATGAATGGGCAAGACAAAAGAAATTTCACTGCCTTTGAAAGGGGTGTGGTAGTAGGTGCCAGGCACAACGGTTTGAGTGTGTCAAGGACATGGGAAGCATTGGAGTCAACATGGGCCAGCATCCCTGTGGAATGCTTTTGACACCTTGTGTAGTCCATGCATGATGATTTTAGGCTTTTCTGAGAGTAAAAGGGGGCGCAAGTCAATATTAGGAAGGTATTCCGAATGTTTTGTACACTCAGTGTACATCAGGTAGTCATCCCTAATGATTCCCTCATACTCCTGCATATCGGCTCGGTACTGGTACCCTGTGTAAATAGCAAAGTTATCATTGCTCATTGTATATTTATTATTTATTTGTCTATTTTCTGCATTTTTGGGAAGGGTCCATAAGTAAACATTTCATTGTTAGTCTACACCTGTTGTTTTTATGAAGCATGTGACGAAATACATTTTATTTGATTTACCCTCACATAGATATAGATCAGATAGAGTCCTCCTTTAACCTCACATCGATATACAGGTAACTGCCAAAATATAGAAACACCAACATAAAGTGTCTTAATAGGGCGTTGGGCCGTCACAAGCCGCCAGAACAGCTTCAATGCACCTTGGAATAGATTCCGTCTGGAACTCTATTGCAGGGATGCGACACCATTCTTCCACAAGAAATTCCATAATTTGGTGTTTTTTTTAATAATGGTTGTCGTGACTATCATTAATGTGATGACATGCTATTTATCGAATAATTATCTACCACGTTTTATTATTACTCAATTAAATTAATCATGTAACAATTCATTCATTAGTAATTTGAGGCACCACGGGAAAAGATTATTTAACGAGTTAACATTTCCCGAATTAACTCAAGAATATATCGATATCATACCAGTCATCAATCAATCATTTCCTCATATCGGTCTCATACTGAACGTTGCATAATCCTTGGAAATCCGCACGAACACTAGCCTACGTGATGAATCAGCGCTACACAAAAATTGGCTTAATTATTTATTTACTAACTAACTAAATAATAACACACAATTACATAAACACACGATATAGGTTATATTGGTACTAACATAATGCAATGAAAAGTCCCTAATGGACTAACCTGATATGACGGCTTGTTACACAATGGAAAGTTTGATGGGGAAAGATAAAGAGCGGGAGAGACAAAGATCGGGCTTATCGTTCGCACATGTGGAAGCTATCCTCATGGGAATATGAATACTTTGCACATAAACAACCGCTCATTCAAAAACAATTGCAATGTATATATTTATGCATCTTTGTCTCCTCTCTGTTGAACTCGATCAGTCATGGGAAGTGGTTCGATGAAAGTCTCTGGTATCCACCAGAAGTCACAATGTCCTTCTTAGTTGTAGGCTTCTTTCGTTCTGAAGTGTCCTTAGAATGGATACATCAGGGGTGTTCAGAGTGATCTGTGTTTCCCTATGTTTGTTAGATAGATACCTCAGAGGTACCTATGATGGTCTTGGTCAACTGTCCTAGACTACGTTACATGCAGAGCTGCAGGCGGTGCACGTTTTAGTCTGGTCTTCCCCTTCATCACTCGTCGAGAGTTTCAGAGGGTCTTACCATTTTCTGTGCTTGCAGTTTTAACCATTTCCAGCTGTGTAGCCACCACTCCATGCTGTCTGATCTAATATGTTAATTCTTCAGCGAGGTTCCGTCATGTTGACACAATGTCTGTGCTCACGTGGGCGTGGTTACTGACTTGGCCCAGGTTTATATGAAAATACAAAATATCTCATTTAGAAGGTTAAAATCACATTTTTGTCTTTTCAAAAGTATTCTTATACTTAATAATGTATTTTATACAACATTTAGATGCAAACCTGATCACTAGGATGTGTACAATTACAGTTATTGTTATACAGCCTTTCTGATACATTTCAATGACATCACAAAATATAGATACATTTTCCATATTACATCTGTCATAATTCCCAACATTTGGATATTGAAATATATTGTCCCAATGTTTGATTGTTTGATGTTTGAAGTTTTGTAAAAGTCTCTCTCTGTTGAAACAAAGTGATTTTTAACTTCTCCATACTGCAGTTGCAATAGAGAGAAAGTTTATGACCGGTTGTTTAGTCACAAAACCAGGCCAACTCCCCAAGGGGAGAGAGAGAGCGTTTGGCTATCTGTCAGCCATTGTCCTAGCTGATCCGGCACCTTTTATCCTCACCAAGGAGAAAGAGTCATGACATAGTGAAAAACACCGTCTCAGGTACCCTTACAGAATTCTCCCATAAGTTTTCAATTGGGTTGAGATCTGGTGACAGACAGACACAGCACACACACACACACACCTTCACTTTTTAACCCTCTATGCTCCTATGCGTCCCCTCTTTCAAAGTCACTGAGATCTCTTCTTCTGGGCATGGTAGCCAAAATAATGGGCAACTGGGCATTTTTATACATGACCCTACCCATAACCATGATGGGATGTTAGTTGCTTTAAAGGTCCAATGCAGCCACTTTTATCTCAATATCAAACCATTTCTGGCAATGAATAAGCACCTTACCGTGACTGTTTCAATCAAAATGGTCAAAAATAATCTAAATAGCTTCTTAGCAAGAGCAATATCTTAAGCAAGAATTTTGCTATGGCTGTCTGGGAGTGGTCTGAGTGGGGAGGGGAACATTGAAAACTCGCTGTTATTGGCAGTCGTTTGTCCTATTAACTCATTTACTGCCTGGTGATGACACCAGGAAGGCCAAGACTCCATCCCACCAAAAGAGGCTGACAATTCAGGCAGTCTTTTCAAACAGAATTATCATCATTTTCACAATTTCGTAGTATTATTCCAACCTCATACTGTGGAAATTATATAAAACACAGGCAAATCACGTTTTTTGACTGCACTGGACCTTTAACTTAGGAACAACACCCGGTGTGGAAGCACCTGCTTTCAATATACATTGTACTCCTCATTTACTCAAGTGTTTCCTTTATTTTGGCAGCCACCTGTACATCAGATAAAACGATGGTCAATAAGCCACTAGCGTTAAGATCTGCTAAAATCCTGGAGTTTGTTTGTGACTAAACAAGTAGACAAATCCATGTTCGTAACCACAACCCTTTTCAGCTAAATTTTAGCAAGGGCTTCAAATCTGAGAGCCAGAGTTGGTCCCAGTGATCTTATCCTACTCCGGGCCCCTAGTTCAACAATCCTGCTGGTTTTGGTTTCTCCTGGGTACTTGATGTGATTGATTGGCCAGAGTGGTGTCCCTGAAGGAAATCCGTCCCCATTTAAAAGGCCAAGTGAAAATAAGCAGGACGGTGGACTTGGAGAACTGGATCCTGGGAGCCTGGGCGTACATGAGGGTAAGGGGATATAAACTACATCATATGTACATTTCTCTGTAACTGCTGGGCTGGACAAATTGATAGCTGGAAGTTTTACAGTGTCTATTTGAATCCGCAAATTATTGTCGATATGTATGTGTGGGTAGGTTTGTGGGTGGGTTTGTATCTGCAAGCATGAAGTCAAACTGTATTTTATGTGGGTCTCTGTGTGTGGGAGGGAATAGTGTGTGTTTTGTGTAAATAATTCAGGACTGGATGCCGCAGCGTGTGGAGTGTGTGTGTTCCGCAGGGTGAAATATTTATCCTCATATAATAACACCATCAGGGGGGGTGACCCTTCTGTTCCTCTGTCAGCACACACACACACGCCGGTGCCTGCAAGCGTGCATGCGGACACACACACAAATCAATCTCTGCATAACTATGAGTGAACGATAACTCAAGTACAACACCATCTTCCAGCAAAAATAACCAACCGGTCACCACCATCCTCAGTCAGTGAATACTATACATATCAGGGGGCAATATCATGTTTATAATATCTATTATACTGAACAACACATTTTATGCAACATGTAAAGTGATGGTCCCATGTTTCATGAGCTGAAATACAAATCCCAGAAATGTTCCATGCGCACAAAAAAAAGCTTATTTCTCTCAAATTCTGTGTACACATTTGTTTACATCCGTTAGTGAGCATTTCTCCTTTGCCAAGATAGTCCATCCACCTGACAGGTGTGGCATATCAAGAAGCTGATTAAACAGCATGGTCATTACACAGGTGCACCTTGTGCTGGGGACAATACAAGTCCACTCTAAAATGTGCAGTTTGTCACACACCTCAATTCCAGATGTCTCACACACACACACACACACACACACACACACACACACACACACACACACACACACACACACACACACACACACACACACACACACACACACACACACACACACACACACACACACACACACACACACACACACACACACCTGCCCAGACATAGACTAGGGCCAAATGAATGTATTTCAATTTACTGATTTCCTTATATGAACTGTAACTCAGTAAAAGCTTAGAAATATTTGCATATATAATTTTCTTCAGTGTAGTAGTTGTATTCAATGCACATAACATCCAAAGCACACAATCAAGTTAGTATATGATGACCATGCCAGAATCAAACCCTTAATGGACCTCCAACAATCAATGTCGCCAATAGAACAAGTTCAAACCAAGAAGTTAACAAAAAGCTCTAAAACAACGAGTCATCAGTGACACAGTAGTTGTGTTATTGTGTGATTTTCTCTAAAGGGACACACTCTCATATATCATTCATAGCATCCAAGTTGTTTACTAAACCGAGTAGTCTATGAGTTGTTTACAAAACGAAGCAGCCTATTTAGTTTAGCTGTAAATAGAACAAAACACATTTTTATTTATCTACAGACAGAGGAGACTAACTGAGCCATATTAGCAAACAAACACACTCTCCCCTGCGCATTCTTGCTTAAAGCTTTTATAGAACAGATATTTAGAGAAATATTATGACCAAGGTTCTGTTTTAATGTCAGTCTGACACCACACAGAGACAGTAGCAGATGGAGAGAGAGGGGAGAGGGATAGATAGCAACAGGGGCATTGTCATGCTGCACGTCACTTCCTGTTGAACGCGGAATGAGGAAGAGCTCGGTTTTGTTTGTTTGAAAATGTTGTTGTTTGGAAGTGTATTGGAAAGTTCTTGGGAGCTAGCAAGCTTCTTAGTTTGGATCCCGCGACGCAGTTGTCATTAGTTGCTGGGAATGCTTGCCTCTTTCCAGTGATCCTGTCGACCAAGAACGGGTCTAAGGAGCTATTTGGCATCGCAGCTAACCTAGCTGCTAGCTAGCTGCATATCAAGCTAGCGGGGTTTTCTTGAACGCAGCCCACGACGCGGTTAGCCATTATGGTTGGGATCACGGATTGTTCCGGGTTTGTGGCTGTCTAGATCCCTGCTGTTTGTTGTTTTCAATTTTCCCCATGACCTGCCCTGTCTGGAACTGCGAGAAGTAACCATGTAACCTACTTTGCTACCATGACAAAGACCAAAGCTGGTGGGAGTACCGTTGAGGACAGTGGTGTCTATCACACATGAAGGATCTATCACACGTGAAGGAACGAACAAAAAGAGACCTCCCAGCAGTTGTTAAAACAACAAGAAGATAGCTTCAAGAGTTGTCCAAATACTTGTGGATTCTACTAATAAAATAATGGACGACCTGACCAGAGGTCCAGGACCTGAAGAACAGTTTGCAGTTCTCCCAGGGTCAGTTCGATGAGTTGAAACAGGAGAACAGCAAGATGACAACAATCTGTAAGTCATTGAGAGAGGACATCGGTTCTGTGTGTGAATCCATGATAACAATGCCAGATAAATCCGACTATCTCAAGGGACAATCAAGGCGGAACAACATGGTTGTGGACAGAATTGCAGAATCTCCACATGAGTCTGAGGATAAAGTGAGGGAAATGATCTCTGATAAATTGAAGATGGACAACAGGAAGATTGAGGTGGAGCACGCCAACAGGACTGGAAAACCCACCATCGGCCCAGGTGACAGGCTCAGGCCGATAGTGGTCAAGTTCCTGAGGTTCAAGGACAAGGTAGCTGTTCTGGGAAGAGCCAAGAACTTGAGAGGATATATATATCGTATATCTTCCTTAACAAGGAATATCCCAAAGCTGTGCGCTAGAATAGGGAAGAACTTATCCCAGCCATGAAAGCTGCCAGAGCGCGTTGGGACATTGCTTACATCTGCTATGACAGGCTCATTGTCCACCCTCCCTCCCAGAAGCCTGGAAGGGATGAGAAAGCCAAGCCTATGGGTTCGTAGCTTCAACCCCACAGCACACACGCCAATTTTTGTATTTATTTTTTAAACCTTTATTTAACATGGCAAGGCAGTTAAGAACTAAATCATATTTTCAATGACGGCCTAGGAACAGTGGGTTAAACTCCTTGTTCAGGGGCAAAACAACAGATTTTTACCTTGTCAGCTCCGGGATTTGATCTTGCAACCTTTTGGTTACCAGTCCAATGCTCTTACCACTATGCTACCTGAACTGCTGAATGTATATTTATATGTATATCTTGCTTTGTTTTCTCTTTTTCAGTATGTCTCTCTCTGATAAGCTACCCAGGAAAGGGCTGAAAATAGCCCATATTAATTCATGTAGCCTTAAAAATAAGGGTAATGATATCAATAACTTGCTAACATCAGATAACGTGAATATATTAGCCATTTCTGAGACTCACCTGGGTAATTAATTTGATGATACATCAGTAGCAATACAAGGATATAACATCTATAGAAGAGACAGGAATGCTTATGGGGAAGGTGTTGATGTATATATTCAGAGCCATATCCCTGTAATGCTCAGAGAACATCTCATGACAAGTGTCATTGAAGTGTTGTGGTTGCAGGTTCATCTGCCTCATCTAAAGCCTTTTCTTTTTGGGTGTTGCTATATACCAAGTGCTAACAGTCAGTATCTAAATAATTTTTACATTTACATTTAAGTCATTTAGCAGACGCTCTTATCCAGAGCGACTTACAAAATAATGTGTGTGAAATGCTTGATAGTGTACGTGATGTAAACAGAGAGGTCTACTTTCTTGGGGACCTGAATATTGACTGGTTTTCATCAAGCTGTCTGCTCAAGAGGAAGCTTCGTACTGTAACCAGTGCCTGTAATCTGGTTCAGGTTATTAATCAACCTACCAGGGTGTTTACAAATACTACAGGAACAAGATCATCCACGTGTCAATCACATTTTTACTAATGATGTAGAACTTTGTTCTGGAGCTGTATCTGTACCCATTGGATGCAGTGATCACAATATAGTAGCTATATGCAGGAAAGCCAAAGTTCCAATAGCTGGGCCTAAAATAGTTTATAAGATATCATAAAAAAGATTTTGCTGTGATTCTTATGTGGAAGACATAAAACATATTTGTTGGTCTGATGTGATTAATGAGGGGCACCCAGATACTGCACTTGATTAATTTATTAAATTGCTTCTTACAATTATTGATAAACAAGCACCTGTTAGGGAACTGACTGTTAGAACTGTTAAGGCTCCATGGATTGATGAGGAATTGAAAAACTGTATGGTTGAAAGAGATGGGGCTAAAGGAGTGGCTAATACATCTGGCTGCACATCTGACTGGCTGACTTACTGCAAATTGAGAAATGATGTGACTAAACTCAACTAAAAGAAGAAGAAACTTCTTTATGAAGCCAGGATCAATGATATGAAGAATGATGGAAAAAAAACTTGAGTACTTTAAAGGAAATTATGGGCAGAAAGACAAATTCATCTCCATTTTATCAAATCAGATGGCTTATTCATCACAAAACCATTTGATGTTGCCAACGATTGCTTCATTGGCAAAGTGAGAAAACTTAGGCAGGAAATGTCAACAACGAACAGTGAGCAATTGTATTCATGCATAAAAAAAGAAAAAATGAAAGAAAAGCATTGCAAGTTTGAGTTTTGTAAAGTTAGTGTGGGAGAGGTGGAAAAATTATTGTTATCGATCAATAATGGCAAACCCCCTGACATTGACAACTTAGATGGAAAGCTACTGAGGATGGTAGCTGACTCTATAGCCACTCCTATCTGTCATCTTTTTAATCTGAGCCTAAAGGAAAGTCTTTGTCCTCAGGCCTGGAGGGAAGCTAAAGTAATTACGCTACCCAAGAGTGGAAAAGTGGCCTTTACTGGTTCTAACAGCAGACCTATAAGCTTGCTGCCAGCTCTTAGCAAACTGTTGAAATAAATTGTGTTTTTTAATTTAATTTTTATTTCACCTTTATTTAACCAGGTAGGCTAGTTGAGAACAAGTTCTCATTTACAACTGCGACCTGGCCAAGATAAAGCATAGCAGTGTGAACAGACAACAACACAGAGTTACACATGGAGTAAACAATAAACAAGTCAATAACACAGTAGAAAAAGAAAAAAAGAGTCTATATACATTGTGTGCAAAAGGCATGAGGAGGTAGGCAGATAATTACAATTTAGCAGATTAACACTGGAGTGAAATTATCAAATGGTCATGTGCAGGTAGAGATACTGGTGTGCAAAAGAGCAGAAAAGTAAATAAATAAAAACAGTATGGGGATGAGGTAGGTAAATTGGGTGGGCAATTTACCGATGACTATGTACAGCTGCAGCGATCGGTTAGCTACTCAGATAGCAGATGTTTGAAGTTGGTGAGGGAGATAAATGTCTCAAACTTCAGCGATTTTTGCAATTCGTTCGAGTCACAGGCAGCAGAGAACTGGAAGGAAAGGCGGCCAAATGAGGTGTTGGCTTTAGGGATGGTCAGTGAGATGCACCTGCTGGAGCGCGTGCTACGGGTGGGTGTTGCCATCGTGACCAGTGAACTGAGATAAGGTGGAGCTTTACCTAGCATGGACTTGTAGATGACCTGGAGCCAGACGAATAAGTAGCGAGGACTAGCCTACTAGAGCATACACTAGACTAGAGCATACAGGTCGCAGTGGTGGGTGGTAAGGTGCTTTAGTAACAAAACAGATGGCACTGTGATAAACTGCATCCAGTTTGCTGAGTAGAGTATTGGAAGCTATTTTGTAGATGACATCCCCGAAGTCGAGGATCGGTAGGATTGTCAGTTTTACTAGGGTAAGTTTGGCGGCGTGAGTGAAGGAGGCTTTGTTGCGGAATAGAAAGCCGACTCTAGATTTGATTTTAGATTGGAGATGTTTGATATGAGTCTGGAAGGAGAGTTTACAGTCTAGCCAGACACCTAGGTACTTATAGATGTCTACATATTCTAGGTCGGCACCATCCAGGGTGGTGATGCTAGTCGGGCGTGTGGGTGCAGGCAGCGAACGGTTGAAAAGCATGCATTTGGTTTTACTAGCGTTTAAGAGCAGTTGGAGGCCACGGAAGGAGTGTTGTATGGCATTGAAGCTCGTTTGGAGGTTAGATAGCACAGTGTCCGAGGAAGGGCCTGAAGTAAATGAATGGTGTCGTCTGCGTAGAGGTGGATCAGGGAATCGCCCGCAACAAGAGCAACATCATTGATATATACAGAGAAAAGACGCTGCCCGAGAATTGAACCCTGTGGCACACCCATAGAGACTTACAGAGGACCGGACAACATGCCCTCCGATTTGACACACTGAAATCTGTCTGCAAAGTAGTTGGTGAACCAGGCAAGGCAGTCATTAGAAAAACTGAGGCTACTGAGTCTGCCGATAAGAATATGGTGATTGACAGAGTCGAAAGCCTTGGCCAGGTCGATGAAGACGGCTGCACAATACTGTCTTTTATCAATGGTGGTTATGATATCGTTTAGTACCTTGAGCGGGGCTGAGGTGCACCCGTGACCGGCTCGGAAACCAGATTGCACAGCGGAGAATGTACGGTGGGATTCGAGATGGTCAGTGATCTGTTTTGTCGAAGACCTTAGATAGGCAGGGCAGCATGGATATATGTCTGTAGCAGTTTGGGTCCAGGGTGTCTCCCCCTTTGAAGAGGGGGATGACTCCGGCAGCTTTCAAATCCTTGGGAATCTCAGACGATATGAAAGAGAGGTTGAACAGGCTGGTAATAGGGGTTGCGACAATGGCGGTGGATAGTTTCAGAAATAGAGGGTCCAGATTGTCAAGACCAGCTGATTTGTATGGGTCCAGGTTTTGCTGGAAAGGCTTGGGCGAGTAGCTGGGGGGGGGGGCTGTTGGTCGATGTAGGAGCAGCCAGGAGGAAGGCATGACCAGCCGTTGAGAAATGCTTGTTGAAGTTATCGATTATCATGGATTTATCAGTGGTGACCGTGTTACCTAGCCTCAGTGCAGTGGGAAGCTGGGAGGAGGTGCTCTTGTTCTCCATGGACTTTACAGTGTCCCAGAACTGTTTTGAGTTAGAGCTACAGGTTGCAAATTTCTGCTTGAAAAAAGCTGGCCTTTGCTTTCCTGACTGACTGCGTGTATAGGTTCCTGACTTCCCTGAACAGTTGCATATCACGGGGACTCTTCAACGCTATTGCAGTCCGCCACATGATGTTTCTATGCTGGTCGAGGGCAGTCAGGTCTGGAGTGAACCAAGGGCTATATCTGTTCATAGTTCTGCATTTTTTTAACGGAGCATGCTTATCTAAGATGGTGAGGAAGACACTTTTAAAGAATGACCAGGCATCCCCAACTGATGGGATGAGGTCAATATCCTTCCAGGATACCCGGGCCAGGTCTATTAGAAAGGCCTGCTCGCAGAAGTGTTTTAGGGAGCGTTTGACAGTGATGAGGGGTGGTCGTTTGACTGCGGACCCGTAGCTGATGCAGGCAATGAGGCAGTGATCGCTGAGATCCCGATTGAAGACAGCGGAGGTGTATTTGGAGGGCCAGTTGGTCAGGATAACGTCTATGAGGGTGCCATTATTTACAGATTTAGGGTTGTACCTGGTGGGTTCCTTGATGATTTGTGTGAGATTGAGGGCATCTATCTTAGATTGTAGGACTGCCGGGGTGTTAAGCATATCCCAGTTTAGGTCACCTAACAGAACAACTCTGAAGCTAGATGGGAGGCGATCAATTCACAAATGGTGTCCAGGGCACAGCTGGGAGCTGAGGGGGGTCGGTAGCAGGCGGCAACAGTGAGAGACTTATTTCTTTAGAGAGTAATTTTAAAATTAGTAGTTCAAACTGTTTGGATATGGACCTGGAAAGTATGATATTACCTTGCAGGCTATCTCTGCAGTAGACTGCAACTCCTCCCCCTTTGGCAGTTCTATCTTGACGGAAAATGTTATAGTTGGGTATGGAAATCTCAGAATTTTTGGTGGCCTTCCTAAGCCAGGATTCAGACACGGCAAGGACATCAGGGTTGGCAGAGTGTGCTAAAGCAGTGAGTAAAACAAACTTAGGGAGGAGGCTTCTGATGTTGACATGCATGAAACCAAGGCTTTTTCGATAACAGAAGTCAACAAATGAGGGTGCCTGGGGACATGCAGGGCCTGGGTTTACCTCCACATCACCCGCGGAACAAAGGAGGAGTAGTATGAGAGTGCGGCTAAAGGATATCAAAACTGGTCGCCTGGTGCGTTGGGGACAAAGAATAAAATGAGCAGATTTCTGGGCATGGTAGAATATAGGGATTTCAACGCCTTACAGCGGTAAGCCCAGGCACTGGGTGATGATAAGAGAGGTTGTATCTCTGGACATGCTGGTTGTAATGGGTGAGGTCACCGCATGTGTGGGAGGTGGGACAAAGGAGGTATCAGAGGTATGAAGAGTGGAACTAGGGGGTCCATTGTAAACTAAAACAATGGTAACTCACCTGAACAACAGTATACAAGGCATATTGACATTTGAGAGAGACATACAGCGAGGCATAAAGTAATCGCAGGTGTTGATTGGGAGAGCTAGCTAAAACAACAGGTGAGACAACAACAGCTAATCAGCTAACACAACACAAGACCTCAGCTGAATCTGTTAATGAATGGTGTGGCTGTTGAACAAGTTGAGGAGACTAAATTACTTGGCGTTACCTTAGATTGTAAACTGTCATGGTCAAAACATTTAGATTCAATGTTCGTAAAGGTGGGGACAGGTCTAGCCGTAATAAAGAGATGCTCTGCTTTTTTGACACCACACACAAAAAAGCAAGTTCTGCAGGCCCTAGATTTGTCTGATCTTGATTATTGTCCAGTCGTGTGGTCCAGTGCTGCAAAAGAAAAAGGAAAGACCTAGTTAAGCCGTAGCTGGCCCAGACCAGAGCGGCACGTTTTGCTCTAAATTGTATTCAGAGGGCTAAATACTATGCATGTCAGTCTCTCTTGGCTAAGAGCTGAGGAGAGACTGACTGCATCACTTCTTGTTTCTAGAAAAAACATTAAGGCGTTGAAATCCCTGATTGTTTGCATAATCAACTGACACACAGCTCTGACACACACTTATGCCACCAGGGGTCTTTTCACAGTCCCCAAATCCAGAACAAATTCAAGACAGTGTACAGTATTAAATAGAGCCATTATTGCATGGAACTTCCATCTCATATTGCTCAAATAAACAGCAAACCTGGTTTTAAAAAACAGATAAAGCAACACCGAGGCACAACGCCTCTCCCCTATTGGACCTAGATAGTTTGTGTGTATGTATTGATATGTAGGTTACTTGTGCCTTTTGTATTTGTATTTTTTATCTATGTAGTTCTGTCCTTGAGCTGTTGTCTATGAATGTTCTGTATTATGTCATGTTTCATGTGGACCCCAGGAAGAGTAGCTGCTGCTTTTGCCACAGGTAACGGGGATCCTAATAAAATACCAAATACCAAAGAGTGATAGAGGAGAGGAAGAGAAAGAAAGAGGATGGGGGCAGGGAGATATGGATATAGACACGTAACTATTGTCTTTTGTAACCAGAGAAAAAGGCTTGGAGTCACAGTGGAGAAGGTCTGAGGGTATTCCACTACTAGCAGGAGCCTGTGTGTGACTATCACACTCGTTCAGAAGGATGGTCAATGCCTGTGCTCCTACATGGCATCTGGCTAGTATCATACCTGAAATAGAGGGATGGAGACTGAAAACGATAGAGAGAGACAGAGAACCAGTTGCCCAGCAACAGTCATCAAAGCTTGCAGTCTCACCTCGATGACTCCCAGAACATCAAAAGAGATCCTGTGACCCCCCCCCCCCCTATCTCCTTCCTACGAGAGAGAGAGAGAGAGAGAGAGAGAGAGAGAGAGAGAGAGAGAGAGAGAGAGAGAGAGAGAGAGAGAGAGAGAGAGAGAGAGAGATCAGTTCCAGTGTTTCTGTTCTAAGAGAGGGATTGGGGAGGTTTAAGGTAGTGACACTGCAGCTGAACTAGTCACACCAAGGTCACCGCGACAAGCTTTCATCTTTTCATTCTACCTCTACTCCTCCTCTGCCTTTCATGTTCTCAGTCATTAGCACCAGTAAGTGTGTGTGTGTTCCTTCCCTCACCAGCTCTGAGAGCACCTGAACATCATATCAGCAAATACCTCCACCCATCCCTGACACCCGACCCTTTCCACTGTACCTCTGAGGAACAGCCTGTCATGTTTACTGTGTATAGGATCAATACACCCCCCTACACACACACACACACACACACACACACACACACACACACACACACACACACACACACACACACACACACACACACACACACACACACACACACACACACACACACACACACACACACACACACACACGTGATGATTACACCATTAGACACAGGAGAAATACCACAGGACATGTCTTCAGCTGTCTGATGCTAACGGCTAACTGCTAACAATGAGGCTGGCCTGTCACCACTAATATTAGCAACACGGCAGCCTAGCCACCCTAATGATGTATCAATATTACTCGACTTGAGATTCAACAAAATATACATTTGTTTTGAGAACAAGCTTGTGAACATTAAGTAGAATTTAGGAAAATACACTAGCATCTCAGAGAAGCATCCCTGCTTTTACTGAACTGACAAGCACACTACATTACACACACCATAAAAACATGGGTCAGTACCTTCACTGTGGCACACTGCCCTTCTATAGATGTTTTAGAGGCTGTTTGAGTAATCACACACACAGGTCTCACTACACATTTACAGTTCAGGGAGAAAACGTTTTAAATACACAGTGCTTTGAAAGTATTCAGACCCCTTGACTTTTTCCACATTTTGTTACATTAGTCTTATTCGAAAATTGATTAAATATATACAAATGATGAACAATCTACACACAATAACCCATAATGACAAAGCGAAAACCGTTTTTTTTTCCACAAATGAAAAACAGAAATACGTTACTTACATAAATATTAAGATCCTTTGCTTTGAGACACAAAATTGAGCTCAGGTGTATCCTGTTTCCATTGATCATTCTTGAGATGTTTCTACAACTTGATTGGAGTCCACCTGTGGTAAATTCAGTTGATTGTACATGATTTGGAAAGGCACACACCTGTCTATATAAAAGGTCCCACAGTTGACAGTGCATGTCAGAGCAAAAACCAAGCCATTAGGTCGAAGAAAGACAGGATTGTGTCGAGGCACAGATCTGGGGAAAGGTACCAAAAATGTCTGCACAGTGGCCTCCATCATTCTTAAATGGAAGAAGTTTGAAACCACCAAGACAAGGGATGCACCGATATTACATTGTTGACCGATACCGATATCCAATATTTTCCTTGCCCCCCCTTCCCCTAAAACAACAGATACCGATAAACAATGTTTAACATTTTTGCGGCCTTTTAAGCATTCTAGTACAGTTAAATAGTTAACACACACATGGACACAGCGGTCTAAGGCACTGCATCTCAGTGCAAGAGGCATCACTACAGTCCCTAGTTCGAATCCAGGCTGTATCACATCCAACCGTGATTGGGAGTCCCATAGGGCGGTGCACAATTGGCCCAGTAAAACATAATCAAAACCCATTTCTTTCACTTGCTGTGCTGTTTCGTTGTTCATTTGTTCAGTCATTTCATTCTCAACCAGGATTTCATCATGCATGTCAAGCAGTGAATTTTCAGCTGTCTGTCCGTGGCCTCTCTTCCTCGGTGCGCACTGTCACTGTGTCAGTTTCCATCTTGTCCAGCTGTGTATAACATTTCACGTAAACCCTGTTTCTTGTCTGCACCGAAGTAGCGGTCCTTGTACCTAGCATCGAGCATGGTGGCGACACAGTAAAGAGGCTGAGAGAATGCCACCGAAACGCTTGTTCACAGCCTCAAGTAATATTGTACGTTTTAACCCCACGGTCTGTCTGCAGTGTTGTTGAGCAGGTGTTTCAATGCCATGACAGAGGGTATCACATCTGCTGCAGACGCAGTTGAGCTTATTTCTCCAGTCAGTTGTTCAATTGGTGCTAGGAGTGTTCCTGTTTCCAAGTGTCAAACATGTTCTCAAATGCCATTGAAATGGCAGCACCGGGTATGAGAACCAGCACATTCTTGAGCATGCAATACGGCTTTCCTCAGTACAACATCACTGGTCCAAATGTCAGTCGTGAAGCTCATGGATGTGAGTTTCAACAATTCTATGTAACTCCGGTAGGGCAACATCTGAAAAAAAGCTTATACCGGGGCTCAACTAGTTGGCGAAAGCCAACATCATCCACGACAGACCACGGTTGATTGTCAAGGGCAATGAATTCCATTATCTTGGCGTTAATGGATTTCGCCTTTCAGTTGTCTCGCTGAAAATTTCTCTTTCAAATGACTGCTCGACGATGGAATTGTGCGCATAGTATTTATCTGCTTTTGTGGCGTCATTACGTCATCTACTTACATTATATAGGTATGCACGTCAGCTTTGACATCGGTTTTGCACATTGCCGTTAAACTAGACAGTCGGCCGATGCCGATGTTGCCATTTTTCGCTAATATCGGCCAATTCCAACATGCTCACCGATATATCGTGCATCCCTAACCATGACTCTCATTAGAGTGGCCGCCCAGCCATACTGAGCAAATCAGGGGAGAAGGGCCTTGGTCAGAAAGGTGACCAAGAACCCGATGGTCACTCTGCCAGAGATCCACAGTTTTTCTGTGGAGATGGGAGAACCTTCCAGAATGACAACCATCTCCGCAGCACTCCACCAATCAATCAGGCCTTTATGGTAGAGTGGCCAGACGGAAGCCACTGCTCAGTAAAAGGAACATGACAGCCTGCTTGGAGTTTGCCAAAATGCACCTAAAGAACTCTGACAATGAGAAACAAGATTCTTTGGTCTGTTGAAACCAAGATTGAAGTCTTTGGCATGAATGCCAAGTGTCACATCTGGAGGAAACCTGGCATCATCCCTACGGTGAAGCATGATGGTGGCTGCATCATGCTGTGGGGATGGTTTTCGGCGGCAGGGAGACTAGTTAGGATCGAGGAAAAGATCAACAGAGTGAAGTACAGTGAGACCTTTGATGAAATCTGCTCCAGAGCACTCAGGAGCTCAGACTGGGGTGAAGGTTCACCTTCCAACAGGACAATGACCCTAAGCACACAGCCAAGACAACGCAGGAGTGTCCTTGAGTGGCCCAGCCAGAGCCCGGACTTGAAACCGATCTAACATCTCTGGATTGACCTGAAAATAGTTGTGCAGCAATGCTCCCCTTCCAACCTAACACAGGTGTGCCAAGCTTGTTGCGTCATACCCGAGAAAAACTGGAGGCTGTAACGCTGCCAAGAGGCTGTAACGCTGCCAAAGTTGGTTCAACAAAGTACTGAGTGGGTCTGAATACATATACATAAATGTAAGTATTTATTTATTGTTAATAAATGTGTATTGTGTGTAGATGTATGAGTGTATCTTTATCTATTTTAGAATATGGCTGTAACGTAACAGAATGTGGAAAAAGTCAAGGGGTTTGAATACTTTCCAAATGCACTGTATAAATAAAACGTTTCATTGTCACATACAGTGGGGCAAAAAAGTATTTAGTCAGCCACCAATTGTGCAAGTTCTCCCACTTAAAGATACGAGATTTTCATCATAGGTACACTTATATATATATATATATATATATATGCCATTTAGCAGACGCTTTTATCCAAAGCGACTTACAGTCATGTGTGCATACATTCTACGTATGGGTGGTCCCAGGAATCGAACCCACTACCCTGGCGTTACAAGCGCCATGCTCTACCAACTGAGCTACAGAAGGACCACTTCAACTATGACAGACAAAATGAGAAAAAAGAATCCAGAAAATCACATTGTATGATTTTTTTATGAATTTATTTGCAAATTATGGTGGAAAATAAGTATTTGGTCAATAACAAAAGTTTATCTCAATACTTTGTTATATACCCTTTGGCATTGACAGAGGTCAAACGTTTTTTTAAGTCTTCACAAGATTTTCACACACTGTTGCTGGTATTTTGGCCCATTCCTCCATGCAGATCTCCTCTAGAGCAGTGATGTTTTGGGGCTGTTGCTGGGCAACACGGACTTTCAACTCCTTTTCTACGGGGTTGAGATCTGGAGACTGGCTAGGCCACTCCAGGACCTTGAAATGCTTCTTACGAAGCCACTCCTTCGTTGCCCGGGCGGTGTGTTTGGGATCATTGTCATGCTGAAAGACCCAGCCACATTTCATCTTCAATGCCCTTGCTGATGGAAGGAGGTTTTCACTCAAAATCTCACGATACATGGCCCCATTCATTCTTTCCTTTACACGGATCAGTCGTCCTGGTCCCTTTGCAGAAAAACAGCCCCAATGCATGATGTTTCCACCCCCATGCTTCACAGTAGGTATGGTGTTCTTTGGATGCAACTCAGTATTCTTTGTCCTCCAAACACGACTAGTTGAGCTTTTACCAAAAAGTTATATTTTGGTCTCATCTGACCATATGACATTCTCTCAATCTTCTTCTGGATCATCCAAATGCTCTCTAGCAAACTTCAGACGGGCCTGGACATGTACTGGCTTAAGCAAGGGGACACGTCTGTCACTGTAGGATTTGAGTCCCTGGCGTCGTGTGTTACTGATGGTAGGCTGTTACTTTGGTCCCAGCTCTCTGCAGGTCATTCACTAGGTTCCCCCGTGTAGTTCTGGGATTTTTGCTCACCGTTCTTGTGATCATTTTGACCCCACGGGGTGATATCTTGCGTGGAGCCCTAGATCGAGGGAGATTATCAGTGGTCTTGTATGTCTTCCATTTCCTAATAATTGCTCCCACAGTTGATTTCTTCAAATCAAGCTGCTTACCTATTGCAGATTCAGTCTTCCCAGCCTGGTGCAGGTCTACAATTTTGTTTCTGGTGTCCTTTGACAGCTCTTTGGTCTTGGCCATAGTGGAGTTTGGAGTGTGGCTGTTTGATGTTGTGGACAGGTGTCTTTTATACTGATAACAAGTTCAAACAGGTGCCATTAATACAGGTAACGAGTGGAGGACAGAGGAGCCTCTTAAAGAAGAAGTTACAGGTCTGTGAGAGCCAGAAATCTTGCTTGTTTGTAGGTGACCAAATACTTATTTCCCACCATAATTTGCAAATAAATTCATTAAAAATCCACCAATGTGATTTTCTGGATGTTTTCCCCTCATTTTGTCTGTCATAGTTGAAGTGTACATATGTTGAAAATTACAGGCCTCTCTCATCTTGGAGAACTTGCACAATACCTGGCTGACTAAATACTTTTTTGCCCCACTGTACACCAGGTAAAAACAAAGGTGTACTAAAATGTGTTGTTTTACAGGGTCAGCCATAGTAGTACGGCGCTGCTGGAGCAAATTAGGGTTAAGTGACTTGCTCAAGGGCACAGACAGATTTATAAAAAAAATTAAAAACATGGATAGTAAAACGAAATACACAGACACAGAGCCTCCTTGTCCCGGCCCTCCTCCCAGATATGGGTCCAGGGCACCTTGAGAAAGAATCAATGAGATGTGACGCACACACACACCAGCTGCACAGGTCACCCTGACTAACCCTGCCACACTGTGAAATGGGGTGCATAACAACCCAACGTGTACCTGACTGTGGTGTGTGTGTGTGTGTGTGTGTGTGTGTGTGTGTGTGTGTGTGTGTGTGTGTGTGTGTGTGTGTGTGTGTGTGTGTGTGTGTGTGTGTGTGTGTGTGTGTGTGTGTGTGTGTGTGTGTGTGTGTGTGTGTGTGTGTGTGTGTGTGTGTGTGTGTGTGTGTGTGTGTGTGTGTGTGTGTGTGTGTGTGTCACATCTCATTGATTCTTTCTCAAGGTGCCCTGGACCCATATCTGGGAGAAGGGCCGGGACAAGGAGGCGGTTTGTCTGTCTGTGTGTATTAGGTAGGGGTTAAGGTTACGTTTAAGGTTAGGGTTAAGGAAAATAGGATCTGGGTGCAATACGGCCACAACTCCAGTCAGCCTCTTAGAAAGCAGGGTGAGACAATAACCATATTGTAGGTAGGGGCTAGGGGATAGAGTGGGAGGAGAGAGGGAAAATACATGGGTTGGAAATGGAGGGAAGAGAGAGGGAAGATACAGACAGGAGTTGGAAATGGAGGGAGGAGAGAGAATATCGCTTCTGTTTATCTCTAACAACAGATCACTAACGAACAGACAAGATCTGACGCGATGTCATCAAGCTCTGATGTGATCCTCATTAGAGACAGATTCTTTCCATCACTCTCCTTCAGACAGGGGTTGGAAATGGAGGGAAGAGAGAGACCATCACTTCTGTTTAACTCCTAATGACAAATCACTAATGAACAGACCAGCACTGATGTGATGTCATCAAGCTCTGATGTGATCCTCATCAGACAGATCAAAAGGAGGTAGGAGGGAAGGGAGGGAGAGAGAGGAGGGAGATATGGGGAAGGGGGTAATGGGGAAAAATAAGGGCAGAGAGGCCCTTCCCAGGTTAAAACATCTGAGTGAACTGCAATGGTTTGGATGTGACTGACTAGAGGGAGAAAGGTGAGGAGAAAGAGAGGGAGGAGGAGAGGAGTCACCTTCTGTTTCGGTCTCTCTGTCCCCAAACAAAGCAAAGCCTCATTTAAAACTCACACACATATACTATCACAGCTGTTCTCGTGGTGTGTGTGTGTGTGTGTGTGTGTGTGTGTGTGTGTGTGTGTGTGTGTGTGTGTGTGTGTGTGTGTGTGTGTGTGTGTGTGTGTGTGTGTGTGTGTGTGTGTGTGTGTGTGTGTGTGTGTGTGTGTGTGTGTGTGTGTGTGTGTGTGTGTGTGTGTGTGTGTGTGTGTGTGTGTGTGTGTGTCTGATGTGACTCTGATATATACAGTACCAGTCAAAGGTTTGGACATATCCACTAATTCAAGGGTTTTTCTTTATTTGACTATTTTCTACATTGTAGAATAATAGTAAAGACAGCAGCACTTTTAAATAACACATATGAAATCATGTAGTGACCAAAAAAGTGTTAAACGAATCAAAATACATTTAGATTCTTCAAAGTAGCCACCCTTTATCTTGATAACAACTTTGCACACTCTTGGCATTCTCTCAACCAGCTTCATGAGGAATGCTTTCCAACAGTCTTGAAGGAGTTGAGTGTTCGCTGCTTGTCCTTCCCTCCGTGGTCCAACTTATCCCAAACCATCTCAATTGGGTTGAGGTCGAGTGATTGTGGAGGCTAGGTCATCTGATGCAGCACTCCATCACTCTCCTTCTTGGTCAAATAACCCTTAAACAACCTGGAGGCGTGTTGGGTCACTGTCCTGTTGAAAAACAAATGATAGTGGGACTAAGGGCAGACCAGATGCCATATCACTGCGGAATGCAGTGGTATCCATGCTGGTTAAGTGTGCCTTGAATTCAAAATAACTCACCGACACATCTTCACACCTCCTCCTCCATGCTTAACGGTGGGAACCACACCTGCGGAGATCCATTTCTTCGCAGCAATTCGACCATGAAGGCTTGATTTACGCAGTCTCCTCTGAACAGTTGATGTTGAGATGTGTCTGTTACGTAAACTCTGTGACGCATTTATTTGAGCTGCAATCTGAGGTGCAGTTAACTCTAATGAACGTATCTGCAGCAGAGGGAACTCTGAGTCTTATTTTCCTGTGGCGGTCCTCCTGAGAGCCAGTTTCATCATAGCACTTGATGGTTTTTGCGACCGCACTTGAAGAAACTTTAAAAGTTCTTGACATTTTCAGGATTGACTGACCTTCATGTCTTAAAGTAATGGACTGTCATTTCTCTTTGCTTATTTGAGCTGTTCTTGCCATAATATGGACTTGGTCTTTTACCAAATAGGGCCATCTTCTGTTTTACCACCCCTACATTGTCAAAACTGATTGGTTCAAACACATTAAGGGAAAGAAATTCCACAAATGTATTTAACAATGCACAACTGTTAATTGAAATGCATTCCAGGTGACAACCTGATGAAGCAACCTTGTCGGCTCGGGTATTCGAACCAGCAACCTTTCAGTTACTGGCCCATCGATCTAACCACTAGGCTACCTGAGTAGGGCACCACTCTCACTGTGGCACACTGCCCTTCTATGGATCTTATAGCAGGGGTGGGCAATTCCAGTCCCAAGGGCCTGATTGGTGTCACAGTTTTTCCCCAGCTAACACACCTGACCCCAATGATCACAGAATCATGATCTTCGGGTTAGAATGCAATTTGTTGCTGTGTTTGCAAGGGGTGGAGAAGTGTGACACCAAATCAGGCCCTCAAGGAGATGCCCACCCCTGTCTGGGTAATAATCACACACACACACACACTTTGGGTGACATACAGTAGTCTTAATTAAATTGCTCTAATTAGAACAGATGAAGACATTTCTCGAAGCAGATAGACATACCAAAAAAACTGTGTACTAGTGTACTGCACAGGCTGACAGTTTCTCTCAGAGTTGTGTCTGTGAGAACCCCCGCCTCCGTGTGTGTGTGTGTGTGTGTGTGTGTGGTAGCCGTACACATACTGTATGGGTGTGAAAATAAACACCGCTTGCTGTAGAGATGGTGACTGTCCAGAGGCTACCTTTACGCTTCAAAGAGTCTCTCTCTCTCTCTGGTTGAAGGTTGAAAGGCAGCAACACTAGTCAGCTAAAACGAGGCCAACCACAGGTGACTGTGTGTACAGTGTGCTTTTTCTGCTCAGTGGAGCTCACACACACCAGCTGCACAGGTCACCCT
>NC_060182.1:61012999-61092999 GCF_021184085.1 Oncorhynchus gorbuscha
AACAGCACAAACTGGCTCTAACCAGCATAGAAAGAGGAGTGGGAGGCCCCGGTGCACAACTGAGCAAGAGGACAAGTACATTAGAAACAGATGCCTCAAAAGTCCTCAACTGGCAGCTTCATTAAATAGTACCTGCAAAACACGAATCTCAATGTCAACAGTGAAGAGGCAAGTCCGGGATGCTGGCCTTCTAGGCAGAGTTGCAAAGAAAAGATTAAGATGGTCAAAAGAACACAGACACTGGACTGAGGAAGATTGGGGAAAAAAAGTGTTGTGGACAGACGAATCAAAGTTTGAGGTGTTCGGATCACAAAGAAGAACATTCGTGAGATGCAGAAAAAATGAAAAGATGCTGGAGGAGTGCTGGACACCATCTGTCAAGCATGGTGGAGGCAATGTGATGTTCTGGGGGTGATTTGATGGTGGTAAAGTGGGACATTTGTACAGGGTAAAAGGGATCTTGAAGAAGGAAGGCTTTCACTCCATTTCGCAACGCCATGCCATACCCTGTGGACAGCGCTTAATTGGAGCCAACTTCCTCCTACCTCAGGACAATGACCCAAAGCACAACTCCAAACTATGCAAGAACTATTTAGGGAAGAAGCAGTCAGCTGGTATTCGGTCTATAACGGAGTGGCCCGCACAGTCACCAGATCTCAACCCTATTGAGCTGTTGTGGGAGTAGCTTGACCGTAAGAAGTGCCCATCAAGCCAATCCAACTTGTGGGAGGTACTTCAGGAAGCATGGCGTGAAATCTCTTCAGATTACCTCAACAAATTGACAACTGGAATGCCAAAGGTCTGCAATTGCTGCAACTGGACGATTCTTTGACAAAAGCAAAAGGACACAATTATCATTTAAATTAAAAATCAATATTTATAACCTTGTCAATGTCTTCACTATAGTTCCTATTCATTTTGCAACTCATTTCATGTATGTTTTCATGGAAAACAACGACATTTCTAAGTGACCACAACTTTTTAACAGTAGTGTAGATTTGTGGTTACTCGATTTAAAAAGATCTTGGTCAACCAAACAATTGACAAATGGGGTCAGCTCTCGTAAGTAGGTGTGCGTGTGTGTGTGTCCTTGATGCCGTGGTAAAGTTTGAGAAGTTCAAATAGGTAATTTGTATTTGGCTAAGGTGTATGTAAACTTCCGACTTTGTACGTACGTTTACATACACCTTAGCCAACTACATTTAAACTCAGTTTTTCACAATTCCTGACATTTAATCCTAGTAGAAATTCCATGTCTTAGGTCAGTTAGGATGACCACGTTATTTTAACAATGTGAAATGTCAGAATAATAATAATTTCTTTCATGGCATTCCCAGTGAGTCAGAAGTTTACATACACTCAATTAGTATTTGGTAGCATTGCCTTTAAATGGTTTAACTTCGGTCAAACGTTTTGGGTAGCCTCCCACAAGTGTCCCACAATAAGTTGGGTGCATTTTGGCCCATTCCTTCTGACAGAGCTGGTGTAACTGAGTCAGGTTTGTAGGCCTCCTTGCTCGCACACACTGTTTCAGTTCTGCCCACAAATATTCTATAGGATTGAGGTCAGGGCTTTGTGATGGCCACTCCAATACCTTGACACTGTGGTCCTTATGCCACTTGCCACAAATTTGGAAGTATGCTTGGGGTCACTGTCCATTTGGAAGACCCATTTGTGACCAAGCTTTAACTTCCTGACTGATGTCTTGAGATGTTGTTTCAATATATCCACATAATTGTCCTGCCTCATGTTGCCATTGACTTTTTAAAGTGCACCAGTCCCTCCTGCAGCAAAGCACCCCCGCAACATGATGCTGCCACCCCCGTGCTTCACGGTTGGGATGGTGTTCTTCGGCTTCCCTCTTTTCCGCCAAACATAATTATGGTCATTATGGCCAAACAGTTCTATTTTTGTTTTATCAGACCAGAGGACATTTCTCCAAAAAGTACGATCTTTGTCCCCATGTGCAGTTGCAAACCGTAGTCTGGCTTTTGTTAATGGCGGTTTTGGAGCAGTGGTTTCTTCCTTGCTGAGCGGCCTTTCAGGTTATGTCGATATAGGACTCATTTTACTCTGGATATAGATATGTTTGTTCCTGTTTCCTCCAGCATCTTCACAAGGTCCGTTGCTGTAGTTCTGGGATTGATTTTCACATTTCACACCAAAGTAGGTTCATTTCTAGGAGACAAAGCGTCTCCTCCCTGAGCGTTTTGACGGCTGCGTGGTCCCATGGTGTTTATACTTCCGTACTATTGCTTCTTGTACAGATGAACATGGTACCTTCAGGCTTTTGGAAATTTCTCTCAAGGATGAACCAGACTTGTGGAGGTCTACATTTTTTTTCCTGAGGTCTTGGCTGATTTCTTCTGTTATTCCCATGATGTCAAGCACAGAGGCACTGAGTTTGAAGGTAGGTCTTGAAATACATCCACAGATACACTTCCAATTGACTCAAATGATGTCAATTAGCCTATCAGAACCTTCTAAAGTTATGACATCATTTTCTGGAATTTTCCAAGCTGTTTAAAGGCACAGTCAACTTACTGTTTGTAAACTTCTGACCCACTGGAATTGTGATACAGTGAATTATAAGTTAAATAATTTGTCTGTAAACAATTGTTGGAAAAATGACTTGTGTCATGCACAAAGTAGATGTCCTAACTGACTTGCCAAAACTATAGTTTGTTAACAAGAAATTTGTGGAGTGGTTGAAAAACGTATGTGTATGTAAAGTGTATGTAAACTTCCGACTTAAACTGTACATATTTTATTATTATATATATTTTTTTTACATACAATTTTTAAATAATATATCTACAAATATATATTTAATTTTTTCCAGCTTCACTCCCTAAACCTGCACCTGAGAGAGTTTAAAGTTTGAATAGCAACAGCAGGACTCCACTACTGTGGCCAGAAGCTACCTCTCTCTCAACTTAATTGGATCCTAGTTTGGTCACCATTTGGGGAAGTTGCTAAAACCTCAAGACAAGTGACTGTTGAAGTAAGGAATTGGTTAACTTGAAGAGATTTGAGGAAAGTGAATTCCATATGATGCCCCAACCGGTGTTGTTCCTTAAACCTTGACTCTACCAGTGGGTACTATAGTCAGTGTAGAGTTGATCCATCAGATGGTCTAATGGGAGGTCATATGATGGGAAAGTCCATTAAAGTCTACAGTTTCTCCTGTCTCCCCAGGGCATCTCTCCATGGTCCTCCAGTAAAACTCTGAGCTGCTTGTTTCGGCCATGCTCTATGCCATTCTGCCATCTCCCTCACCTGGCATTTCCATTCCTACCAACGACCCCGGACACACTGGGAAAGACATCTGTAGATTCACTCTGGGAGAAAGGGGAGAGGGCTGGAAAATCCTGATTATATCCCCTTATTTATGGATTGGATGGTTTTTGTCAGAGAGGAAAAGGTCTGCGCCTACCACAAATTTCTCGCTTCGCTAAGTCCACCGTATTATACATGGTTATCCGTTACTCCTTATCTTGTATGGTAATTAGCAGAGAAAAGATGATCCCTATTTTAGATGCCAGCAATTTGAAAAACCGAAAAAAGTCGATTGTGCTGATTTACTGGCACATTGAACCATGTCACGCGCCGTAGTTTCCAAACTCAGCGGATAGTGTTACAACAATGACGTCATATCTGAATTCTGCCATCTTGCTGCACCTTCGCCATTGGCCCTCTGTTGAGCGAACAGGCCTGACACCTTTGTTTAACCAGGTAGGTTTACTCAGAACATTTAACTGAAAAATAGCTAAAATGTGTTGCCAGTTCTAGACAGTAGGCTGTAAAAATACAAAAAGAGGGGAAAAAAGAACCCCTCTGAGCAGTAACTAGAGAGGTTAAGGTTCAGTTAGAAACATACACACACTGTGGAAGTGAAAAGAACAAGCATAAAGAAATAGGCAGACACACACACGTACACACACACAAACAAACAAGCACATCAACTAGCCCTCATTAGCATCGCTGATCAGCCCTGGGTCATTAGCGAGGCTGGTGAGAGGAAGCTCAGCGGCATGGACGACCATAAAAGAAAAACGAACACATAGAAATGCTACGCCACGGTAACCGAACGCCGCTTCACTCAGTTGACTTCTTTCCAACCGCCTCAAGAGTGTTTTAACCACAACCAGACAAACAACCACAGATTCCCCATCAATCAACTATAGTTTGGCTCCAATGAATGTATTCTCCATACAGTACATGAAAACACACTCAGTGTGTGTTTGGCTCTATTCCCAGTATGAAACACCATGTCCTTCACAGGGCCGCATGGGTTCTCGTTTTGGCCTCTGACAAGACCAGGAAGTGATAGAATATAGAATAGAGAAACAAGCCATGGAGCAGAGCTCAAAGCACCAGGAACCTTCCATATTGATACAGCCAACCCAGAATGAATAGAATATCAGCATTGAAGTAACTTTGTCAGATCTCAAAACAACTTTGTATTTATCTAACAACGTGTTGGATTACAGTGATCCAAATACAGATAGAGGTCCCACTGAGTCTGTGTCGATAACTCCAAAGGGGAGTCATTCGCGTTCCTCATCCTGCCTGTGTGCGGTTTTACAGATGTCTGTCAGGTTGAAGGTTCATGACACAAACATGCGCACACGCACGCACACACACACAGATGTGCATGCTAATAATACATCCTCTCCCTGCAAGCCTGCCTCAGACCAAAGGACAGCAATTACTGTAAATGTTGGAGAGAAAAGAGAAGAGCAATATAGATGGAATAGCTTGGTTGTCACTGCTAGAGCCAATTTCTATTACAACATCCCTCTACCCACCATCATTTCTAACAAATAAGCAGGGACACACACAAACCCCTATATCTCTTCTCCTCAAACCCTCCACCCTCCCCATGAATTCTTCAGTCTAGTAAACACTATAACAAATGGGACTACATTCCATTTCAGCAGAGTAACAGCATGGATGGGGTAGGCTGTTCTGATACATTACACACACACACACACACACACACACACACACACACACACACACACACACACACACACACACACACACACACACACACACACACACACACACACACACACACACACACAAAGTCAATACAACTCATGTGTTCCTCTATCTGTGTCTTAAACCATATGTCTGCCGACACACTGGTCCTGTATTCATTACACTAATATGTGGATAAACTAATTAGCAGAGGATCCATGGTAGTGTCTGGGTGGGATGACTGGCGTGGGCTGGGGCAGAACATGCTAGTGAGATAATGCTACACACACACACTACTGTGACACACAGGGCAGGATTAAGACATTTCTGACTCCAGCTGATAGAGTATAATTACAGTGCTGCATATTCTCTCCTCCATTCATCCGTTCTCTCCTTCCCTCCATTGTCTGGCTGACACCCATAATGACTCCCTCCTCGGTTTCGCATTTCTTTCCCTTTGTTACTAAACTACTGTCAGGATCACATTATGTATTTTATTGTACACATATATATAATACATATATTTGTATAATTGAGCAGACCCTCGTATCCAGAGCAATTTAAGATAGCATAGGGATGACGTGGCGGGCGGGGCGGGGGGGGGGGGGGTCTGGTTCAGGTTTCGAGTTGAGGAGGAGGATTATTTAAGATACTGTTTGAAGAGGCAGGGTTTCAGACGTTTTCAGATGATGGACAGGGACTCTGCTGTGCTAGCTTCAGGTGGAAGCTCATTCCACCATTTGAGTGCTAGGACAGAGAAGAGCTTGGACTGGGCTGTAGGGGTGAGAGGGGACTGTAGGGTACTACCTTCTTTAGGGGTGAGAGGACCAAAAGACCTGAGGTTGCTGGGATGTAGGGTGTGTGCAGAGCCTAAAGGTAGGGAGGGGAAGTTCCTCTTGCTGTTCCATAGGTAAGCAACATGGTCTTGTAGTGGAGGCAAGCTTAGACTGGAAGCCAGTGGAGTGTGTGGAGGAGCGGGGTAACATAAAAGAAATTGGGAATTTTGAAAACCATACGGGCTGCAGCGTTCTGGATAAGTTGCAGGGGTTTGATGGCACAAGCAGGGAGCCCAGCCAACAGCGAGTTGCAGTAGTCCAGACAGGAGAGGATAATGCCTGGATTAAGTCATACGCCCTATCCTGTGTGAGGTAGGGTTGTACTCTACCAATGCCGTAGAGCATAAACCTGCAGGAATGAGTAACTGATATCATGTTTGCAGAGAACAACAGGGTGCTGTCAGGGAAGACGCCAAGGTTCTTTGCCCTCTGTGAGGGCGACACTGTGGAGTTGTCAACCGTGATGAAGAGGTCTTTGAGCGAGCAGGCCTTCCCCGGGAGGAAGAGCAGCATGGTCTGGTCAAGGTTGAGCTTGAGGTGGTGGGCCGACAGGTGGTGGGCCGACAGTTGAGATACTGTATTTGCCAGGCACACAGAGATGCGTGTCGCCACTTGGGTGTCAGAAGGGGGAAGGAGAAAAGTAGTTGAGTTTCATCCACATAGCGATGATAGGAGAGATCATGTGAGGATATAACGGTGCCAAGTGACTTGGGGTATAGAGCGAAGAAAAGAGGGCCTAAAACCGATCCCTGTGGGACACAGAACATCATTCTGAGAGAATTCCACATGGGTTGTGCGCGTGGGGAACAATAAATTCAAATGGATGCAGCCAAGGAGTGGGGAGCGTCTGTAAAACCTACAGGGAGATGAAGTTGCATGGAAAAAGGAATGGGGTGGTGAAATCATTTTCTGACATGGACAAAGGAACTCAAAGGGTGTGATGATATTAATTAACAAAAATTTTGATCTGAATGTGCAAATAGTCAGGAATGATTCGCAAGGAAGGTGGATCCTTTTGAATATGAAAGTGGACGAAAAAGAGATTTGGCTCATTCATCTATATGGTCCAAATCAGGATGATCCACACTTCTTCGAAAACATTTATACCAATTTATTGAACTTACAGGCAACACATGATCTAATCATTACGGTAGGAGGCTATAACAGTGTTTAGTACCTCAATGGACCGTAAAGGTAATCACTCTACAAACTATCATCACCGTGCCCTTAAAGAAATCACAAATATTATGGACACATTAGAAATAGTGGATAGTTGGAGACTAAAAACCCCCAACCTAGTGAGATATACATGGAGGAGTCTTAATCAAGCTAGTCGTCTTGACTACTTTGTCTCTTTCATCAAAGGTTAATAGGAGACAGAATGCGATCTGATCATCATCTAATTGGCATTCACATAACTCTTATAGAGTTTCCACGTGGACATTGGAAATGTAATCAAAGTGTACTGGAGGACAACGTATAATATAGGTTCAGCAAATCCCCTTATTGCTTGGGATACCTTTAAAATGTACCTTCGGGTGTCATGCAATTCAATCATCAATAATAAAAAAGCAGTTTCTGGCTAAAGAGACAAGACTAACAAGGGGAATCCATGAACTAATAGTACAGGTAGACAGCAATAAAAACAACACTACAGAGATACAAAATAAGTTAGAGGAAAAACAAAAAGAACTTGAGGAACTTATTCAAGAACGATCTAATGTAATCTATTACAAAAATAAAGCAAACTGGAGGGAATATGGAGAAAAATGCACAAAATGATTCCTGAATCTCCAATACAGGAACACTAACAAAAATAATTTGCAGAAACTCGTTACTGAAGACAGAGTCATCTATGATTCTCTGAATGATATTTTAAGGAGGAAGCTAATTATTTTAGGCAGATGTTCTCTTTTCCGTCTCATCCTCTCCCACTGAATGAAGATTACGGTAAGGAATTCTTTCCAAATAATATAAAAACATGGAAAATGTACAAAATGTACAGAAAGATCAGTGCGTAGGCCAAATTACAGAGGAATAACTTTTTGGGGCTATTAAATCCTTTCAGCCTGGAAAAACCCCAGGGCTTGATGGCATACCGGTAGAGGTATATCAAGTATTTTTTGATATACTAAAAGCTCCATTGTTAGATTGTTTTAACTACTCATCTAGAAATGGTAGTCTGTCAGGTACTCAGCAGGAAGGTCTGATTTCTCTATTATTAAAACAAGACCCAGATGGCAAATATAAAGACTGTCTATCTAAAACACTGGTGGCCCCTTACACTTCAATGTTGTGATGCAAAAATACTAGAAAAATGCATAGCGCTCAGAATTAAAAAGGGTTTTACCAGGTATTGTTCATCCTGATCAAATACAACTTTTACAGTTTACCTACAAAATAGGCTGATGGTGAAGTAGACATACTCTGTATTCAGATCACAAAATATATAAATAAGCTCTCCACAATGAATTTCAGTAGAAAACTTGTAAAATAGACCAGATACCTGTCAATTTATGCGAAAATGGCCCTGATTAACTCCTTAGTCATATCTCATTTTACTCACTTACTTATGGAGCTGCCTACTCCTGATGATTCGTTTTTTCAAATCATATGAGCAAAATATATTTAGCTTTATCTGGGACGCTAAAACCAGACAAAATAAAACAAGCTTATCTATATAGTGAATATGAATTGGGTGGGTTGAGTTTATTAAATATAAAAGCACTAAACCTCTAAAAGCTTCACTCATTCAAAAGTTTTACTTGAACCCTAAAAATGGTTCTCAAGTAGATTACTAAGAAAAGCTCATCCATTGTTTAGAAATGGCCTTTATGCCTTTGTCCAGATTGCCATGTCTCATTTTCAAATAATTGAAAATGATACTTTTTTCAAAGTATCTGCCTTTTTCAAACAAGCATTGCAGAGCTGGCTACAATTGACATTTCATCCCCCTGAAAAGATAGAACAAATGTTACAACAAATATTATAGCTGAACTCAAATGTGCTGGTTGATAAAATACCTGTATTTATGGGATAGATGTTTGAAAAGGGTATTTTGTTCTTAAATGATATTGTAAATTGTAATGGTAGAGTTATGATCTTCATGGAGTTATCAGAATTGTACGGGAAGGTCTGCTCAATCCAAGAGTACAACCAATAGATTACAGCATTGCAGCAACCAATTGGAGGAGGCGGGTGGCAGTGGGAGGAGGTAGGGAACTGGTCTGTCTGTCCAATATAAAGGATCAAAACTGGCAGAGGAATAAAAACAGCATAAATAGGAAAGTTACCAGTTTCATTTGAGGACCAGGATGTTGACAACTGTGCCATACAGATTGCAAAATAGTTGGGAAGAGATTTTTGATGTACCAGATTCCATGGTACAGGATGTATGAGTTGATATATAAAACAACGCAAGATTCAAGACTTTGTGTTTTTCAGCTAAAATTATTATATAGAATTCTTGCCACCAACAAAATGTTGAATATTTGGGGCATAAAATCATCGAAGCTCTGCAGATTCTGTTGTGAGGATACAAAATCAATAGACCCTTTATTTTGGTATTGACCTCAGGTAGACCGTTTCTGGTCTCAGGTTCAGGAATGGCTAAAAATGCATAGCATTGATTTAAAATTGACCCTAGAAATAGTACTGTTAGGAGATCTGGAGAGACCGGGTCAGTCAATCACTAATACACTTAGTAAAAGTATTTATCTTCAACATGCAATCTGTAGATTCTATTTGATTAGATAGATTGAAATTGTACGCTGAACATCATAGGATAGTTGAAAGATATGTGTTGCGTAGAACCACGAAGTGGGATGGCAGCAGAGATAGATGGGATGGGCTGAGGGAAGATGAGGGTTGGTATGTGGAACTGGAGACAAGTGGGAGTGGAGTTGCTGTGTGAGAGAGAGAGAATGATGGTCAACAGATAAAAAAGGGGGGAAAAAAGTCAAGATAAAACCTAATAAAAGTACATTTGAATGACACGAAGTGGCAGTGTTTTTACAACTAATGCCGGTTTGCCTGAGGCTGATTCTGTGCAGGTGTTTGTAGTCATGCATATACACACACTCTCATTCAAATAAACACATACAAGACACGCATGTAATAGTGCCAGACATGCACACAAACACAAAGTAGGCATTGCTGTTATGATTTCAGTTGTCCTAGATGACCTTTTTTGCGTGTGTTTTTTTTGCATTGCTTGCTCTTTTCCTCTGTCTTTTCCTTTTTTTCTCTTTAGTTCATTCTCTTGGTTGTTGGTGCATTAGGGGGGTTCATGGGGGTGTGGAATGGAATTAATTGTATTTTTTATGTTTTTTCCTTCCCGGGAGGGGGGGGGGGGGCTGTGGGAGGGGTCTCGAATGGTTGAGGGACAGCTATTGGGGAACTATGGGGGGATCTTGGAGGGTACGGGTTTCACAAGATTGCGATCATGAAAAAGGAAACTATGACATATATTTTATATCACTATCATGCACACGCACCCTCACACATAAGGATGGCTCTGCTGCAGAAAGACTGATACATGTTTGATAGTGTCTTGATGCTGTATTGTTTGTCCTTCATGTTCTAATACTTTGTTACCCCTTCCTTTAATAAATAATCACATTTAAAAAGTCTACAGGGAGAGGTGCAAATAGGTACAGAAAATACACACAGTTGCCAAAGCTACATAAAGAGGAAAAATGAGATCTGAAAATAACTAGGTAAGACACTCAAGTGTAACCAGAAGTGGTGGTGGATCCTTCCTCTCTTTCCTTCCTCCAATAACTCCACAAAACAGTCTTTTTTACTGCGACGGTCTTCGTTTTGTGACAAAACCGCCACGACAACGACTGCCGCCTACAGGGGAGACTGAAGTAATAACATGAATTGCCTAGTAGAAGTGGAGAGTACACCTCCCTTCACTAATTGCTGACTGCCAAGGAGAGGTGAACCCCCCACACCCCCCATAACAGCCACTGATTACCAAAAAAGTCACAAATTGCCCTGACCCTTGATCCTGGTTGATGTGTCAACAACTATCTGAAAATGATGAGCAGTCAGCATTTCACCCACCAAGTAGGACACTGGGAAGACAGACAGCACTTAAAGTAGATGGCCCTAGCTAGAGGTACAGTACCAGACCACAACAGATAAAGATAAACATGTAGATTAGCTAAATGTGGATCAAATGCTCATTGAAGAATCGGAAATGTTTTTATTTAACCAGGTAGGCCAGTTGAGAACAAGTTCTCATTTACAACTGAGACCTGGACAAGATAAAGCAGAGCAGTGCGACACAAACAACAACACGGTTAGACATGGAATAAACAAACATACAGTCAATAACACAATAGAGAAAGTCAATAACACAATAGGAAGTCAATATACAGTGTGTGCAAATGAGGTAAGATTAGGGAGGTAAGGCAATAAATAGGCCATAGTGGCGAAGTAATTACAATTTAGCAATTAACAATGGAGTGAGATGTGCAGAAGATGAATGTGCAAGTAGAGATACAGGCGTGCAAAGGAGAAAAAAAACAAAAAAACAATATGGGGATGATGTAGTTGGATGGGCTATTTACAGATGGGCTATGTACAGGTGCAATGATCTGTGAGCTACTCTGACAGCTGATGCTTAAAGTGAGTGAGGGAGATATAAGTCTCCAGCTTCAGTGATATTTGCAATTCCTTCCTGTCATTGGCAGCAGAGAACTGGAAGGAAAGGCAGCCAAAGAGGAATTGGCTTTGGGGGTGACCAGTGAAATATACCTGCTGGAGCGCATGCTACGGGTGGGTCCTGCTATGGTGACCAGTTAGCTAAGATATGGCGGGGCTTTACCTAGCAAAGATTTATAGATGACCTGGAGCCAGTGGGTTTGGCGATGAATATGAAGCGAGTGCCAGCCAACAAGAGCATACAGGTCGCAGTGATGGGTAGTATATGGGGCTTTGGTGACAAAACAGATGGCACTGTGATTACTCAGCAAATTGGATGCAGTCTGAGTGTTGGAGGCTATTTTGTAAATGACATTGCCGAAGTCAAATACAATGTACCCACATTCAAAATAAATAAAACATGCAGGTATTTCTGAACAGACATGTTGTAGTTTGAGTTTGATATGTGTGAGAGTTTCTGAGGAGCCCATGAACACAGCAGCATTATGTTGTAGCTTATAGTAGCCACGGTCTCCTCCCCTGGCTCACACAGCTCAATGTTACACAGTCCTATTTCACAGCTGTAATAGGATGCAACAATTTATGGCTAAGGCAGACATTCAGTCCATACATTGTAATATACAGAATTGGGTGTGTTATTAATTCAGTAGAGAGGAGGAGAAGAGAGGATAGGAACAGATAGGAGAGGATGAGAAGAGAGGATAGGAACAGATAGGAGAGGATGAGAAGAGAGGATGGGAACAGATAGGAGGAGAGAATAGGAACAGATAGGAGAGGAGGAGAAGAGAGGATAGGAACAGTAGCCACGGTCTCCTCCCCTGGCTCACACAGCTCAATGTTACACAGTCCTATTTCACAGCTGTAATAGGATGCAACAATTTATGGCTAAGGCAGACATTCAGTCCATACATTGTAATATACAGAATTGGGTGTGTTATTAATTCAGTAGAGAGGAGGAGAAGAGAGGATAGGAACAGATAGGAGAGGATGAGAAGAGAGGATAGGAACAGATAGGAGAGGATGAGAAGAGAGGATAGGAACAGATAGGAGAGGATGAGAAGAGAGGATAGGAACAGATAGGAGGAGAGAATAGGAACAGATAGGAGAGGAGGAGAAGAGAGGATAGGAACAGATAGGAGAGGATGAGAAGAGAGGATAGGAACAGATAGGAGAGGATGAGAAGAGAGGATAGGAACAAATAGGAGGAGAGAATAGGAACAGATAGGAGAGGAGGAGAAGAGAGGATAGGAACAGATAGGAGAGGATGAGAAGAGAGGATAGGAACAGATAGGAGGAGAGAATAGGAACAGATAGGAGAAGAGGATAGGAACAGATAGGAGAAGAGGATAGGAACAGATAGGAGAAGAGGATAGGAACAGATAGGAGAGGATGAAGAGGATAGGAACAGATAGGAGAAGAGAATAGGAACAGATAGGAGAAGAGGAGAACAGATAGGAGAACAGATAGGAACAGATAGGAGAAGAGGATAGGAACAGATAGGAGAAGAGAATAGGAACAGATAGGAGAAGAGGATAGGAACAGATAGGAGAAGAGGATAGGAACAGATAGGAGAAGAGGATAGGAACAGATAGGAGAGGATGAGAAGAGAGAATAGGAACAGATAGGAGAGGAGAAGAAGAGAGGATAGGAACAGATAGGAGAGGATGAGAAGAGAGGATAGGAACAGATAGGAGATGATGAGAAGAGAGAATAGGAGAGGAGGAGAAGAAGAGAGGATAGGAACAGAGGAGAGGAGGAGGAGAAGAGAGGATAGGAACAGTTAGGAGGAGAAGAGAGGATAGGAACAGAGGAGAGGAGGATAGGAACAGATAGGAGAGGAGGAGAAGAGACGATAGGAACAGATAGGAGGAGAAGAACAGATAGGAGAAGAGGATAGGAACAGATAGAGAGGAGAAGAGACGATAGGAACAGATAGGAGGAGAAGAGAGGATAGGAACAGAGGATAGGAACAGATAGGAGGAGAAGAGAGGATAGGAACAGATAGGAGAGGATGAGAAGAGAGGATAGGAACAGATAGGAGAGGATGAGAAGAGAGGATAGGAACAGATAGGAGAGAGGAGGAGAAGAGAGGATAGGAACAGATAGGAGAGGAGATGAGAAGAGAGGATAGGAACAGATAGGAGAGGAGGAGAAGAGAGGATAGGAACAGATAGGAGAGGAGGAGAAGAGAGGATAGGAACAGATAGGAGAAGAGGATAGGAACAGATAGGAGAGGAGGAGAAGAGAGAATAGGAACAGATAGGAGAGGAGGAGAAGAGAGGATAGGAACAGATAGGAGAAGAGAAGAAGAGAGAATAGGAACAGATAGGAGAGGAGGAGAAGAGAGGATAGGAACAGATAGGAGAAGAGGATAGGAACAGATAGGAGAGGAGAAGAGACGATAGGAGAGGATGAGAAGAGAGGATAGGAACAGATAGGAGATGATGAGAAGAGAGAATAGGAGAGGAGGAGAAGAGAGGATAGGAACAGAGGAGAGGAGAGAAGAGAGGATAGGAATAGAGGAGAGGAGGAGAAGAGAGGATAGGAACAGATAGGAGGAGAAGAGAGGATAGGAACAGATAGGAGGAGAAGAGAGGATAGGAACAGATAGGAGGAGAGGATAGGAACAGATAGGAGAGGAGAAGAGACGATAGGAGAGGATGAGAAGAGAGGATAGGAACAGATAGGAGATGATGAGAAGAGAGAATAGGAGGAGGAGAAGAGAGGATAGGAACAGATAGAAGAGGATAGGAACAGATAGGAGAGGAGGAGAAGAGACGATAGGAACAGATAGGAGGAGAAGAACAGATAGGAGAAGAGGATAGGAACAGATAGGAGAGGAGGAGAAGAGACGATAGGAACAGATAGGAGGAGAAGAACAGATAGGAGGAGAAGAACAGATAGGAGGAGAAGAGGATAGGAACAGATAGGAGGAGAAGAGGATAGGAACAGATAGGAGGAGAAGAGGATAGGAACAGATAGGAGGAGAAGAACAGATAGGAGAAGAGGATAGGAACAGATAGGAGAGGAGGAGAAGAGACGATAGGAACAGATAGGAGGAGAAGAGGATAGGAACAGATAGGAGGAGAAGAGGATAGGAACAGATAAGAAGAGGATAGGAACAGATAGGAGAGGAGGAGAAGAGAGGATAGGAACAGATAGGAGAGGAGGAGAAGAGAGGATAGGAACAGATAGGAGAGGAGGAGAAGAGAGGATAGGAACAGATAGGAGAGGAGGAGAAGAGGGGATAGGAACAGATAGGAGAGGAGGAGAATATAAAAAAGGAGGGAAGATGGTAGATCATTAATTATAATACTAATCTGCCAAAACCAGCCCCTCCCCCTTTCACAGCAGTGTGTTGTGGGTAACAGAGCAATGATACGCTATACAGCTCAAATTCTCTCTTAAGAGATGCCCAGACAGACACACACATGCCTCACTACATGTATTCGCATGGCTTTTGATTTGATTTGTTAGGATCCCCATTACTAGTCTTAGTTCCATGCACTCATGGCTCTGTATAATACTGCATGTTTCCTTGCATTTGTTTTGGACCTGGGGACTGTGAAAAGACCCCTGCTGGCATGTCTGGTTGGGTAAGTGTGTGTGTGTGTGTCAGTACGGTGTGTAAATTGACTATGCAAACAATTTGAAATTTCCAACACGTTTCTTTCGTCAAATCTTAGCAAACAGAGACTGGCATACATTGTATAAATATTAGCCCTCTGATTACAATGAAGAGCAAGACATGCAACTCTGTTCTGGACCAGCTGCAGCTTAACTAGATCTTTCTTTGCAGCACTTGACCATATGACTGCACAATAATCAAGATAAGATCAAACTAGAGCCTGAAGGACTTGCTTTGTGAAGTGTAGTGTCAAAAAAAAAGAATCCCTTCGGAAAGTATTCAGACCCCTTGACTTTTTCCATTTTATTACAGCCTTATTCTGAAATTGACAAAATTGTTTTCTCAATCTACACAAACCCACATGATGGCTAAGCAAAAACAGGTTTATAACAAGTTTTGCAAATGTATATAAAAAAACTGAAATATCACATTTCCATAAGTACTCAGACCCTTTACACAGTACTTTGTTGAAGCACCTTTGGTAGAGATTACGCCTCGAGTCTTCTTGGGTATGGCGCTACAAGCTTGGCACACCTTTATTTTGGGAGTTTTTCCCATTCTTCTCTGCAAATTACCCACATTACCCACATCAAGCTCTGTCAGGTTGGATAGGGAGCGTCGCTGCACAGCCATTTTCAGGTCTCTTCAGAGATGTTCGATGGGGTTCAAGTCCGGGCTCTGGCTGGGCCACTCATTCAGAGACTGTCCTAAAGCCACTCTTGCGTTGACTTGGCATTGTGCTTAGGGTCATTGTCCTATTGGAAGGAGAACCTTAGCCTCAGTCTGAGGTCCTGAGCAGGATTTCATAAAGGATCTCTGTACCTTGCTCCATTCATCTTTCCCTCGATCCTGACTAGTCTCCCAGCCCCTGCAAAACATCCCTACAGCATGCTGCCACCACCAGGCTCCACCATAGCGATGGTGACTGGTTCCAACAGCCCGCTTGGAGTTTGCCAATCTTGGTTTCAACAGACCAGGGAATCTTGTTTCTCATGGTCTGAGAGTCCTTTTCGGTGTCTTTTGGCAAACTCCAAGTGGGCTGTCATGTGCCTTTTACTGAGGAGTGGCTTCCGTCTGGCCACTCTAACATAAAGGCCTGATTGGTGAAGTGCTGCAGAGATGGTTGTCCTTCTGGAAGGTTCTCAAATCTCCACAGAGGAAATCTAGAGCTCTGTCATAGAGATCCTCAGGTTCTTGGTCACCTCCCTGACCAAGGCCCTTCCTTCTCTCCTGATTGCTCAGCTCTAGGAAGAGTCTTGGTAGTTCCAAACATCTTCCATTTAAGAACGATGGAGGCAACCGTGTTCTTGGAACCTTAAATGCTGCAGACACTTTTTGGTACGCTTCCCCAGATCTGTGCCTCGGAGCACTATGGACAATTCCTTCGACCTCATGGCTTGGTTTTTGCTCTGACATGCACTGTCAACTGTGGGACCTTATATAGACAGGTATGTGCCTTTCCAAATCAGGTCCAATCAATTGAATTGACCACAGGTGGACTCTAATCAAGTTGTAGAAACATCTCAAGGATGATCAATGGAAACAGGATGCACTGGAGCTCAAGTTTGAGGCGCATAGCAAAGGGTCTGAATACTTATGTAAATACGTTTTAGTTTAGTTCTTTGACATTTGCAAAATTTATAAAAACCTGTTTGCCATATCGTAGATTCAGAGCAGAGGTTAAAAAGCAATAACAAGTTCTCAACAACAAGTTATGATCAATAATATTAAAGGCTGCACTGACATATAACAGTACAGCTCCCACAATGTTCTTATTATCAATTTCTTTCAACCAAGTCATTTGTGTCAGTGCAGTACACGTTGAGTGTCCTTCTCTATAAGCATGCTGAAAGTATGTTGTGAATTTGATTACAGAGAAATAGCATTGCATTTCATCTTCATGTCTTAAAGTAATGATAGACTGTCGTTTCTCTTTGCTTATTTGAGCTGTTCTTGCCATAATATGAACTTGGTCTTTTACCAAATAGGGCTATCTTCTGTATACCACCCCTACCTTGTCAAAACACAACTGATGGCTCAAACACATTAACCTGTTGCGACTCTAGGGACAGTGTTTTCATTTTTGGGGAAAAAAAGTTCCCGTTTTAATTAGAATATGCATATAATTGACAGTTTAGGATAGAAAACACTAACGTTTCCAAAACTGTAAAGATAATGTCTGTGAGTATAACAGAAGTGATGTTGCAGGCGAAAGCCTGAGAAAAATCCAAGTGCCCCATATTTTTAAAGCGCTGCGTTCCAATGAGTCCCTATTGAGCTATGAATGTGCTATCAACCAGCTTACGCTTTCTACGTATTCCCCAAGGTGTCTACAGCATTGTGGCGTAGATTTACGCATTTATGTTGAAGAATAACCGTAGGCGGCTACATTGCGTAAGTGGTCACCTGATGGCTCCCAGGGTGACTCTCACGTAAAATACAGAGGTAGCCATTACTCCAATCGGTCCTACTGAAAAACTAATTGTCCCGACGGCTAGGATTGATTATAAACAACGTTTGCCATGTTTCTGTTGATATTATGGAGCTAATTTGGAATATTTTTAGCCGTTTTCGTGACTGCAATTTCTGGGCGATTTCTCAGCCAAAACGTGAAGAACAAACGGAGCTACTTCGCCTACAAAAAAAATATTTTGGGAAAAATTAACTTTGGCTATCTACCTGGGAGTCTTGTGAGTGAAAACAACCGAAGTTAATCGAAGGTAAACGATTTAATTTGATTGCTTTTCTGATTTGTGACAAGGTTGCCTGCTGCTAGCAAGGCATAATGCTATGCTATCGATAAACTTACACAAATGCTTGTCTAGCTTTGGCTGTAAAGCATATTTTGAAAATCTGAGATGACAGGGTGATTAACAAAAGGCTAAGCTTTGTTCCAATATATTTCACTTGTTATTTTCATGAATAGGAAAATTTTCAAGGAAGATTTATGTCCGTTGTGTTATGCTAATTAGTGTCAGTCGATGATTACGCTCCCGGACCCGGGATAGGGAGTCACAAGAAGATTTATGAAGGAAAGAAATTCCAAATTAATTTAACATGGCACACCTGTTAATTGAAATGCATTCCAGGTGACTACCTCATGAAGATGGTTGAGAGAATGCCAAGAGATGATGCAAAGCTGTCATCAAGGCAAAGATTGACTACTCTGAAGAACTCAAACATAAAATATATTTTTGATTTGTTTAACACTTTTTTGGTTACTACATGATTCCATATGTGTTATTTCATAGTTTTGAGGTCTTCACTATTATTTTACAAATGCAGACAATAGTAAAAATAAAGAAAAACCCTGGAATGAGTAGGTGTGTCCAAACATTTGACTGGTACTGTAGATCACTGCATCCAATTAAAAGGTATACAGCATAAAGAACAAAGTTATTCAGTGTGATGAATGTGATGAATACATCTTGTTCCTGTAGTGTTTGTAAACACCCAGGTAGGTTGATTAATAACCTGAACCAGATTACCAAAGCCCCATATACTACCCACCACTGCGACCTGTATGCTCTCGTTGGCTGGCCCTTGATTCATATTTGTCGCCAAACCCACTGGCTCCAGGTCATCTATAAGTCTCTGCTAGGTAAAGCCCCGCCTTATCTCAGCTCTCTGGTCACCATAGCAGCACCCACCCATAGCACGCGCTCCAGCAGGTATATTTCACTGGTCATCCCCAAAGCCAATTCCTCCTTTGGCCGGTTTTCCTTCCACTTCTCTGCTGTATGTTTGTTCATTCCATGTGTAACTCTGTATTGTTTGTGTCACACTGCTTTGCTTTATCTTGGCCAGGTCGCAGTTGTAAATGAGAACTTGTTCTCAACTGGCCTACCTGGTTAAATGAGAACTTGTTCTCAACTGGCCTACCTGGTTAAATAAAGGTGTTCTCAACTAGCCTACCTGGTTAAATAAAGGTGTTCTCAACTGGCCTACCTGGTTAAATAAAGGTGTTCTCAACTAGCCTACCTGGTTAAATAAAGGTGAAATACATTTAAAAATACAAAATGACAGGGACTAGTTCCAGAGAGAAGCTTCCTCTTGAGAGGACAGCTTGATGAAAACCAGTCAATATTTCAGGTCCCCAAGAAATTAGAGACCTCTCTGGTTACATCACATACACTATCAAGCATTTCACACACATTAGTTAGATTGTTAGCACTTGGTATATAGCAACACCCAAAAAGAAAAGGCTTTAGATGAGGCAGCTGAACCTATTACAGGGATATGGCTCTGAATATATACAGCAACACCTTCCCCATAAGCATTCCTGTCTCTTCTATAGATGTTATATCCTTGTATTGCTACTGCCGTACCAAAGGAATTGAGTCTCAAATGGCTAATATATTAATGTTAGCAAGTTATTGACTTCATGAACCTTATTTCTAAGACTACCTATATTAATATGGGCTATTTTCATCCCTGTCCTGTGTAGCTGATCAGAGAGGGACATAATATGGAAAGACATAATATGGAAAAGGATGGTGCTGAAAGAGTCTGTATCCCCCTCTACTCTCCTCTATTCCACAGTCTCTCCCCCTCATCCCTCTCTCACTGAATCTGTGCCTCCATCCCTCCAGAGAGGGAGAGAGAGGTAGAGATATTTACACAGAGCAATAGCGAGAGGAAGAGGAAGAGAAAGAGCAGGGGGGTAGAGTGATAGAAGTAGAGAGCGACAGATCTAGAAAGTGGGAGTTCAGGAGATAGGAGGAGAGGCTCTATGTCGCTCACTGGGTTACATGCCGACCGTTGTGTCTCTGTGTGAAATGGTTCCCAGTCCAGGGGGAGGTGAAGCAGCATAACAATAAGGCATGTTGACGGGAAGTTCAAGGGGGAAGCAATAAACCAGATGTAATCTGGCCCTGCTTATTGCACCATAGCAGAGCACAGACACACCAACACGCTCTCACAGCCTCACCTCAGAGTCCGACGTTTGTCCATCAACATCATAATTTGAAAGTTAAGTTTAGGCATTCATTCTGAACAGTTAAGGTTTGGGATAGTGTTAAAAAAATGTATATACACTGCTAAAAAAATTAATAAAAGGGAACACTAAAATAACACATCCTAGATCTGAATGAATGAAATATTCTTCTTAAATACTTTTTTCTTTACATAGTTGAATGTGCTGACAACAAAATCACACAAAAATGATCATTGTGTTGTAAGCACTGGGATCGAACACACAACCCATCCCTGCTCCCAACACCCTAGCAAACCACAAGCCTACTTGATGGTAACAGGCTAGAATGGCATCGCATTTCTTGAGCGATCTGCCTGGACACACACCCACACACACTGCCATTGAAATCCTTGGGTGGACAGCGTACACGTTTTTTGGGGAAGCCCAGGTCCCCAATTGTTTTATTTGTATTATTACTTTTTGGGATGGAAGAACGCCATCAATGTACACTTAAACAACTAAAAACAGATAGGAAGTGTGTAGAAAAGATAGAGGACATTCACTACTTGGCCAAAAGTAAGCTTGTCAAACATCTCATTCCAAAATCATGGGCATTAATATGGAGTTGGTCCCCCCCTCTGCTGCAATAACAGCCTCCACTCTTCTAGGAAGGCTTTCCACTAGAAGCGGGAACATTGCTGCGGGGACTTGCTTCCATTCAGCCACAAGAACATTATGAGGTCGGGACTGATGTTGGTCGATTAGGCCTGGCTCGCAGTCAGCATTCCAATTCATCCCAAAGGTGTTCGATGGGGTTGAGGTCAGGGCTCTGTGCAGGTCAGTCAAGTTCTTCCACACTGACCTCGACAAACCATTTCTGTATGGACCTCGCTTTGTGCACGGGGGGCATTGTCATGCTAAAAGGGCCTTCCCCAAACTGTTGACAAAGTTGGAAGCACAGAATTGTCAAGAATGTCATTGTCAAATCCAATTTTATTAGTCAGCTGCGCCGAATACAACAGGTAGACCTTACTTACAGTGAAATGCGTACTTACGAGCCCCTAAACAACAGTGCAGTTTCAAAAAATACAGATAAGAATAGGTCATAAAAGAGCAGCAGTAAAAAAGAACAATATATACAGGGTACAGAGTCAACATGCGGGGCACAGGTTAGTTAGTTGAGGTATTATGTACATGTAGGTAGAGTTAATTAAAGTGACTATACACAGATGACAACAGAGAGTGGCAGTGGTGTGGAGAGGGGAGGGGGCAATAAAAATAGTCTGGGTAGCCATTTGACTAGATGTTCAGGAGTCTTATGGCTTGGGAGTAGAATCTGTTTAGAAGCCTCCTGGACCTCGACTTGGGGCTCCAGTACCGCTTGCCGTGTGGTAGTAGAGAGAACAATCTATGACTAGGGTGGCTGGAGTCTTTGACAATTTTTAGGGCCTTCCTCTGACACCGCCTGGTGTAGAGGTCCTGGATGGCAGGCAGCTTTGCCCCAGTGATGTACTGGGCCGTTCGCACTACCCTCTGTAGTGCCTTGTGGTCAGAAACCGAGCAGCTGCTGCCATACCAGGCAGTGATGCAACTAGTCAGGATGCTCTCGATGGTGCAGCTGTAGAACCTTTTGAGGACCTGAGGACCTATGCCAAATGTTTTCGGATGCGTTGTTACCTACCCTTACCACCTGGGGGCGGGCCATCAGGAAGTCCAGGATCCAGTTACAGAGGGAGATGTCTAGTCCCAGGGTCTTTAGCTTATTGTTGAGCTTGGTATGCTCTGTATGCTCTATCGTTACGATTTCCCTTCACTGGAACTAAGGGGCCTAACCCAAACCATGAAAGACAGCCCCAGACATCCTCCATCAAAATGTACAGTTACCACGATGCAAATCGGGTAGGTAGCGTTCTCCTGGCAACCGCCAAATCCAGATGCGTCCGTCGGACTGAGTCCAATGGCGGCGAGCTTTACAACACTCCAGCCGACGCTTGCCATTGTGCATGGTGATCTTATTCTTGTTTGCAGCTGTTCGGCCATGGAAACCCATTTCATGAAGATCTCGACGAACAGTTCTTGTGCTGCCGTTGCTTCCAGAGGGGGGTGCAGAGCTGTTGGCTGGGGTAAGGGTAGCCAGGTGGAAAGCATGGTCAGCCGTAGAAAAATTGTAATTATCGATTATCGTAGGTTTATTGGTGGTGATAGTGTTTCTTAGCCTCAGTGCAGTGGGCAGCTGGGAGGTGTTGCTTTTATTCTCCATGGACTTTAGTGTCCCAAAACTTTCTGGAATTAGTGCTACAGGATGCAAATTCTGTTTGAAAAAGCTAGCCTTAGCTTTCCTAACTGACTAAACTGTGAGAACTAACAATCAATCAAATATAAAAACTAGACAGTCACAGAGAATTGAAAATTCACAAAATATTGAATTTAGCAGTTTTGATTTTGTTATTATGTTTGAGCAAAAGAACACCATTAGCCATGGAAAAAATGTATAGAATTGCAGGAATGTAGCATTAAGACTGCAACATTTTCTCTGGACTCCATGGTAAAATGTGTAGAATTGCAGTTAATCAACCTTAGAACTGCTAATAAATCTCTCAGCTCCATGGAGAAATGTGTACAATTCCAGGAAATTGGCTTAAAAAGGCAAAACAAAAAATGATCTACACCACCATTATGGGGGCCTCTAAAATACAGCCACACAGACTGGCCAACGTCAGCATGCGGAACTACTCAACCAAAGTCAATACTTTGTAGAGTCACCTTTTGCAGCAACTACAGCTGCAAGTCTCTTGGAGTAGGTCTCTATATGCTTGGCACATCTAGCCACTGGGATTTTTGCCCATTCTTCAAGGCAAACCTGCTCCAGATCCTTCAAGTTGGATGGGTTCCGCTGGTGTACTGCAATCTTTAAGTTATACCACAGATTCTCAATTGGACTGAGGTCTGGGCTTTGACTGGGCCATTCCAAGACATTTAAATGTTTCCCCTTAAACCACTCGAGTGTTGCTTTAGCAGTATGCTTAGGGTCATTGTCCTGCTGGAAGGTGAACCTACATCCCAGTCTCAAATCTCTGGAAAACTGAAACAGGTTTCCCTCAAGAATTTCCCTGTATTTAGCGCTATCCATCATTCCTTCAATTCTGACCAGTTTCTCAGTCCCTGCCGATGAAAAACATCCCCACAGCATGATGCTGCCACCACCACGCTTCACTGTGGGGATGGTATTCTCGGGGTGATGAGAGGTGGTGTTTGCACCAGACATAGCATTTTCCTTGATGCAGCTCCTTCAGAGTTAGCTTTGGTCTCTTTGTTGTCTCTGATTAATGCCCCGCCCCCCCGTGCCTGGTCCGTGAGTTTTGATGGGTGGCCCTCTCTTGGCAGGTTTGTTGTGGTGCCATATTCTTTAAATGTTTGAATAACGGATTTTTTTAAATGGTGTGCCGTGGGATGTTCAAAGTTTTGAATATTTTTGGATAGCCCAACCCTGATCTGTACTTCTCCACAACTTTGTCCCTGACCTGTTTGGAGAGCTCCTTGTTCTTCATGGTGCAGCTTGCTTGGTGGTGCCCCTTGCTTAGTGGTCTTGCAGACTCTGGGACCTTTCAGAACAGGTGTATGTATACTGAGATCATTTGACAGATCATGTGACACTTAAATAAAGTCCACCTGTGTGCAATCGAACTAATTATGTAACTTCTGAAGGTATGCGGTGGCACCGGAACTTATTTAGGGGCTTCATAGCAAAGGGGGTGAATACATATGCACACACCACTTTCCTTTTCTTTTCTTTTTTAAAACTTTTTTTTTTATTTTCACTTCACCAATTTGGACTATTTTGTGTATGTCCATTACATGAAATCCAAATAAAAATCCATTCAAATTACAGGTTGTAAAGCAACAAAATAGGAAAAACGCCAAGGGGGATGAATACTTTTGCAAGGCACTGAACATTACAATGATGAGGCTTAATTTTAAATGGGCAGTAGGACATGGGTAAGGGAAGGTAGTATTATTAAGATGAAGAATAATTAACTAGTGCTCACACACACAAACACCCCAAATAAGGCTCTCTGCAACTGAGTGGAATCTTAAATGGGGCATTTTACAGCTAAAACCCACTAGCCTTTCACCAGAGCCTTCTACCACCCTCCCCCCCACACACACACCTTCAACTCATATAAAGTGCCTATACACGGAACATTCCAAAAACATGGTACCTAATCATATATTTAAAACATGTTTTCTTAGCCCTCCTTCCCTCTTGCCCCATCCACCTATGCATTATTCATCTACTCTACCCATTCCAGCAGGAAAGAGAGAAAAAGAGACAAATGGGGGGGGAGAAGAGAGAGTTAAAACAAGAGAGTGGGCTCATACCTGAGAACACAGTGCCCCCTGTTAGTGGCATAGAGAATGACAGGCTGCATTACAATACATGTGAAACCACAGAGATATAGGTTACTAGTACAAGGTCACCGTAACACTGATGTCATGCCTTTTCAACCTCAGGAGGCTAAAGAAATGTGGCTTGTCACCCAAAACCCTCACAAATTTTTACAGATGCACAATTAAAAGCATCCCATCGGGCTGTATCACCGCCTGGTATGGCAACTGCACCGCACGCAACCGCAGGGGTCTCCAGAGGGTGGTGCAGTCTGCCCAACGCATTACTGGGGGCAAACTACCCGCCCTCCTGAACACCTACAGCACCCAAAGTCACAGGAAGGCCAAAAAGATCATCAAGGACATCAACCACCCAAGCCATTGCCTGTTCACCCCGCTATCATCAAGAAGGCGACGTCAGTACAGGTGCATCGATGCTGGGACCGAGAGACTGAAAAACAGCTTCTATCTCAAGGCCATCAGACTGTTAAACAGCCATCACTAGCACATTAGAGGTTGCTGCCTATAGGTATAGACTAGAAAATCACTGGCCACTTTAAGGAATGGAACACTAGTCACTTTAATAATGTTTACATCTGGCATTACTCAACTCATATGTATATACTGTATTCTATACTATTCTACGTTATCTTAGTCACTTAAAAATGTTTACATATCTGGCATTACTCATCTCATATGTATATACTGTATTCTATAATATTCTACGTTATCTTAGTCACTTAAAAATGTTTACATATCTTGCATTACTCATGTCATATGTATATACTCTATTCTATACTATTCTACTGTATCTTAGTCCATTCCGCTCTGACATTGCTCATTCATATACGTATATAGTCTTAATTCATTCCTACATAGATTTGTGTGTGTGTGTGTGCGCTAGGTGAGTGGGGCGAGAAGGAGAGGTTGATGGGACAGCGGAGGTGCATAATTTCCTCTCCCACAGGAAGTCACTGTGGAACAATGCACATCGCCTTGGTCCCGATGTGTGTGTGTGTGTGTGTGTATGTGCAAACTACTACCTACGGCCCTCAGCTCTCATTGAGAGGATTTAATATCAGTGAATTATCATGGTCATAAGCCTAGCATTGGCTACAACTACATAATAATATGATGGTGTATTGCATTCATGTTACATTCAGCTACTATCAGGTGAAGTTTCCCTCCCTATACCGAGGTGCTACCTAGCACCTGGGATCAAATGACAGGGAGGCCAGGGAGCAGTGTTGCTCAGCCTGCGGTCCGGGGGCCACTACCGGTCCCTAGGATAATGCTGAGCGGTCCCTGAGATAGTCAGAAGCCTGACACTCGTTTAATTAGATCTATAGTGTTAGATGTAATATAAACCCAAGGAGGAAGGGCCATAGCTTGCCTGTTCCTTGCTCAGAAAAGACCATGGCAGTCCCTGGAATAAAAAAAGGTTAAGAAACACTGCCACGGAATACTGGACATATAAACTATGAGAATTAGTGGTAATTCCATGGAGCTGAAACAGTGTAGTATTCCATCCAACAGCCATCATTCCCAGGTGCTGTGGTTCTCTCCCACTGTCAACTCCACGTTCCCATAATGGGATTATCAGGAACACTGTGTATGCCATGTGTCTATACCAGTATATGATTTTGGTGGTCTGCCGTATGGCCATTGACCTCAATGACCTCAAGGGTAATTATGAGTGTGTCTGCACTTGGCCCTCCCTCAGGCAGCCAGACCCACACACAATATTATTATTGAATGACCAAAGGCAATATTCAGCCTGGGGGAAGAGAGAGATTAAAGGAGGGAAAAGTGAAAGGGAGTGAGTGATGAGGAGGAGTGTCTCAGACCTGATGCCAACATATGTCACACGTATGTTCAAAGGGCAAAGTGCAAAAGGCCAGACACCACGCGCACACACACACACACACACACACACACACACACACACACACACACACACACACACACACACACACACACACACACACACACACACATACACACACACACCACACACATCTGAGTTGGTGGTGTCTCTCCAGCTCTCTTTTTCTCCCGGGGTAGATGGATACAGACCTGCCATTTTCTGTCTGCCACTTCATCGCTCTCTCCATCCATCTCTGGTTCACCCTCGCCAAGTATGAGATATCAGTCATTGACCAAAACTAAAATAAGTCTAAGCTGTATGTTCATCCAGCCAGCACCCCATTGCATAGGGTAATTTACTCAGTTATTCTTCAGAAACCAAAAGAAACCAAGCAAGTCAAACAAGAGCTGAAAGATTCCAACAGTAACAGAACCTTACAGAAGAATATATTCTATCTGTGCTCATGAATGTATGAGGAGTATTCTGTTTCAATAACTCTCTCACAATCTCTTTCTCTCCCTCTCTCCCGCTCCCTTTCTCCAGGGTGACAACCAACCTTCGCTCCGCAACTTTAATTAAACGAGTCGATACTCCTCTCGCCATCGCTCTTTTCCTCCCTCGGAATGTTAGAGGTCCCATCGGAGCATTCCTGTTTAAAAATCAGGGTTTTCCAGTTCTCATCTCCACAGACACTTTTTCTATCCCACACTAATTGGGAATTCCTCGTCCACACCAGTCAAGGCCGAGGATAATTTTGACTTAATAACGAATAAATAAATACAATAACAGTGAAAACACACACAAAACACCCACTTATGTGTATGTGTTATCCCAGGGCCGGTGTGAATCCTGTTTGATATTGAACTATTCGTTCGGGGAAGAGACTACACTAAGTGGAGAAACAGCCCACTCACTCATTTGTAATGGAGATGATACTTTCCTTCCATGATGCCTCAGCCTAATCAGACCAGTTCTGTCCGCCTGTCGGTCTGTACCGCTCTCCCTTTTGCATGATGTACTATAGGATGTGGAGTTCCACAGAAGGACTCACTGTAGAGAGCTTTCTTTGTCTCTCTCTGACACACATACGTGTGTATGTTTGCTATTTGAACAGTGATGGTTATCAGAACCAGGTCTTGGGTGTGAGATGGTTTATAAAGACAGAGATGGGCCCAGGAGGCTAGCTAGCCATGTAATGTTAAACAGCTGTTGCTTTTTATAACAGTTCATCTCACACACAATCTAATAAAACACACAAATGTACATTCACACAACAGTTGTTTGTGCGTCCCTGACAAGACCATCACCTTAACTAACCCCCTCTCTGGTTCCAATTCTAGTCTGGGATAACACACAAAATTCTAACAAATCACACAACTGTAAATAAACAATTTAAACAAGACATTCATTTAAATGCGCTCGCTCACACACAACAAAAAAATAGATACATTACACACACACATACGCCTAGGCCTGACTAGAGAAGTACATGAGTGGAGAGCAGCTGCAAGTTGAAGACCTGGGAGGAGTGAGTTCCGGTTTCATGCTGAGAAACACAACGAGATCATCAGGAATACCAGGAACACACTTTAACTGTACTACGACACCGGATAGAGGAGTTTGACGAGCTAGCTTTGGTCAATTCTGAGTTCAACTCGGGAATACCCGTTGACACAAAAGTGGATCAACTTTTAGCCAGTGTCATGGCTGTCCTGTGAGGATCACATTGGGTCAGATCAGTTTGGCAATGGCTGACAGTAACCAGACCTTCTCTCACCCGCAGAGGGGAGGAGAGAACTGGTGTGTGGCACCTCCTCACCCGGTCGTAATTAAGCAGGAGAGGACTCTCGCTCTACGCTCCGATATTGCCTAAAGGAATGTCTGGTCTCCAGACTTTTACCCACCCAAAACTATAATGTCCAAAAAAGTAGATAATGGAACAATAATTCTAACAAAGAATGTTCTGAATGGTCAGTGGGGAGTTATAGAAAACTGATGTCACATTGTTTTTTATTTTGTGATGTCATTAAAAACTGTATGGACAAAATACTAAATTGAAAAGGATACCCCCTTTACCTGTCAAGTTTCCATCCAATGCGTTGTGCATAGGATATGAAAAAATGATGAAGTATTTTTGTTATGATAGTGATTTTAGGAGTCATAAGAGAACTTACAATCATATCCTTTGCACATTAAGTAGCCACGCCCCGAGTGAGGTCAGAAAACGTGTTTGCCAGAAAGATGTCCCCTTTGGCCAGTGTGCATAAAAAGCCTTGGTAACAAAATGAACTTTAGACCAGAAAAGCGTGGCGCAATAGCTACATGTCTGAAATGGTTGGAACTTTGAACCTCAACACAAGGTGAAGAAATAAACTCACCTTTCTTTAGAACAGGAAAGACGGGGAGCTGCAGCCCACGTCTGAAGTGGTCTAAATCCTGACTATCAACACAAGGAGGAAGAGGCGTAAAACTCCCCTCTCAGAAAATCCCTGGTACAGCTGATTAGCTGTCCTGAGTCAAATATCTCAAACTTTTCAAACCATCCCATCCTACTACAAGTCTCAAAATCACCGCAGTACACTACTCTCCTCACCGCACTGGAACCATCATCACGATTGGCTTATCTTCAAATAAGCAGCTTCAGGAGCAAATGGAAGAGTGAACTGTGTAGTTATGTTCAGGACTACACAACGGACAAGAGCACCCACACGTAAATACATATATGATTTCTTATTTCGAATGGGCGGTGGTTCGTGTGCAAACTATATGATTGTGAAAATAGTTACAGAATGTATTCACGATAAGTGTCTCTTTCTTACACCCCATGTCGTTGGGTAAAATGCCATATTGTGTCAGTCCACTAGGGACCTTTGTCGCATGTAAAGGTTGTATGTTTATTCTGTGTTATTATTTAGTTAGCTAGTAAATAAATAATTAAAACCAATTGGTGCCGTACTGAATCATGAGCAAGGCTGTGGTTTTTGCAGATGCATGTGGCTATGACTGTCAGAATGACGATATGATAAGATTTATAAGATGACTGTTTATCGATGTAATAGATATAGCTTCGAGTTTAATTCAGATTGTCACTCTTTAAAACATCCTCTTCCGTGGTGCTCCAAATCCTAATGAGTTAAGTGTTACGTGATTAATTTAAATTGGATAACAATTAAACATTGTTAGTGGACTAAATAATTAATGAATGTAAAGTCACGACACCAGGTAAATTTCTATGGTAACGAATCCTTCGAATGTAACCTGCTCTGGGGCAGGCTAACTTTACTTTATCCTAAAAATAAGAGTCTGAGCCTTGAGTTGAGGACCAATCAAATCAGATTCCCTCCCTCTCGCAAAGAGTGCATCATCATTTCCTTCATTCTCCGGACCATTTGAGGAAGACGATTGATTAAACATTTTATTAATCAAATTACTGTGTTAGAATATTACTATTTTTTATCATACTTAGTGGACTGTTTATTAGGTACACCACCCAGTTGATGAAAATGGTTAAAGCAGGCTGACAGGCATCAAGGCATTCAGTTACTGTTCGATTGAACGATAGAATTGACAAAATGAGTGACCTCAGCGGCTTTGAGCGTGGTATGATAGTCGGTGCCATGCGCGCCGGTTCCAGCAGGTCTCCTAGGCTTTTCAAGCACGACAGTCTCTATGGTTTATCGAGAATGGTGCGACAAACAGAAAACATCCAGTCAGCAGCAGTCCTGTGGGCTAAAACAGCTCATTGATGAGAGGTAAAAAAAGGAGAATGGCAAGAATCGTGCAAGCTAACAGGCGGGCCACAAACAGGCAAATAAGGACGCAATAAAAACAGTGGTGTGCAGCACGGCATCTGGGAACACACAACTGGTGCCCGCGGATGGACTATTGCAGCAGACGACCACATCGGGTTCCACTCCTATCAGCTCAAAACAACAAGCAGCTCCAGTGGGCAAGTGAATCAACAACACTGGACAATTGAGGAGTGGAAAAACATTGCCTGCTCTGACGAATCCCGATTCCAGTTGGGTCATGCTGATGGCAGAATCAGGATTTGGGCCCATGGCCCCATCCTGCCTGGTCTCAACGGTACAGGCTGGTGGTGGCAGTGGGGAATGGTTTCCTGTTACTCGTTAAGAGTCCTTGATACCAATTGAGCAATGTTTCCATGGCAAAAATAATTTGGTCTGTTCTGGAGGCAAAAGGGGTTCTGACCCGATTCTAGATGTACCTAACAAACTGACCACTGAGTGTACAAAACATTAGGAACACCTTCCTACTAGCGTTTGTTAGCCCCCTTTTGCGCTCAGAACAGCCTCAATTCGCATGACACTTTTTTTTATTAAAGTGAAACACATCCCATTCATCTCTAAAGAGAGACCTTTTTCCCAAGGGACTATCTATGTGTGTGTATGTTTGTATGTATGTGTGTTATCCCAGGGGCAGTGTGAATCCTGTCTGAAATTAAATATGTCATTCAGCAATTTTTGTCTGTCTGTCTGTCTGTCTGTCAGTCCAGCCGTCTGACGGTCTCATTGTCCGTCGGTCCATCCCAGTCTGTCCACCCCACCCCCTTCCTCTCTCCCCTTAACTCACCTTCTCTGTCCAGGAACTCTGGACTAAAGTTGGACTGATTTGCATTATGTAGATGTGGAGTTCCACAGAAGGATTCACTTTAGAGAGCATCTGTCTCTCTCTGACACACGAATGACGCACTCACACACACACACACACACACACACACACACACACACACACACACACACACACACACACACACACACACACACACACACACACACACACACACACACACACACACACACACACACACACACACACACACACACACACACACCTGTATGTTATCAGAACCAGGTCTTGGTGTGAGATGGTTTATAAAGACAGAGATGGGCCCAGAAGGATAGCTAGCCATGTAATGTAAAACAGCTGTTGCTTTTTATAACAGTTCATCTCACACACAAACGTATATTCATGCGACACACACACACACACGATTAAGAGACAGAAACAGCCTAGAGAAGCACATGAGTGGAAAGCAGCTGCAGGTTGAAGACCTGGGAGGAGCGAGGTCCGGTTTCATGCTGAGAAACACATTGAGATCATCAGGAATACCAGGAACAACACACTTTTACTATCTACAAACACACACCATTTACACATCAGGCCTGCTGGGAATCTTTTAGACATATGTGAAGGTATGACCAGCTCACCAACAGCGCAGAGAAACAGGCTGCAGTGAGAGAGACTGGGTACTACAGTGTGAGCCCTGCCTCTTCACTACTTCATCTTGTTTCACATCATTGGGACAACACATCGTTCTCTCTGTCTGTCTCGCATGCATGCAAGCCACACACAAACACACAGCTGCAGTGATCTACCTTGGCCAGCAGGCTGAGTGGGTCCACGGCGGGTAGCTCCTGCATGATGTTGGGGACTTCCTGTTGGATGTAGAGCTGGAGCATGGAGCTCAGCTGAGACAGACCCTCCCTCCTCTCCTCTCCCATATCACACAGGTCTGTATAGGAGAAAGAGCGGTCAGTGGAGCCTCACGAGCACAGTGACACGGTCGGTCTTTGTTTTCGCATTATTCATATTTCCTGCTAAGTAATCGACTTGGAAGTATGAAGAAAAAAAAGAAATCTATGCTATATTTGTTGGCGAGAGGAAGACCGGCAACGATCCACACTGAGAGACACAGAGAAAGAGAGGTACGCACAACATTAGCTATCCTAGAAGTAGCTACTACAAATTACACTTGATTTACAGAAATAAATATGACCTGGTTCAGAATGGTGTCAACAGTACATTATGAAAAGATCAATATTTCGTGCTATAGTAATGTGTTGAAGTATATTACAAATTGTGTATACTTATGCGGGCCTTATTATCATGAAAAGAATGAAGTAATGTAAAATAAATACAATCAATCACCACATTAGAAACGATCCAACTCCAGTCCTCCAGTACCCCCCAGTACCCCCAACAGCACACATTTTTATTGTAGCCCCCAGACAAGCACAGCTGATTCAACTTGTACACTACTCATCAAGCCCTCAATGAGTTGAATCAGGTGAGTTTGTCAGAGGCTACAACAAAAATGAGTGCAGTTGGGGGTCTCAAGGAGCAGAGTTGGGAAACACCGGTCTAACAGGTTTCTGTTTAGTGACGAGTGCTGAGTGCTGTTGGGGGTCTCAAGGAGCAGAGTTGGGAAACACCGGTCTAACAGGTTTCTGTTTAGTGACGAGTGCTGAGTGCTGTTGGGGGTCTCAAGGAGCAGAGTTGGGAAACACCGGTCTAACAGGTTTCTGTTTAGTGACGAGTGCTGAGTGCTGTTGGGGGTCTCAAGGAGCAGAGTTGGGAAACACCGGTCTAACAGGTTTCTGTTTAGTGACGTTTAAGTCCCTACTACAGTGTTGTTTGTGGTGGGTAAATGAATATACGTGGCCCACCAGTCTACTGTAAACTCTACAGTCTGGGATAAAACAATTCAACGCTCATATATTTTGGAACACTTGAAAACATAAAATACACAAAGAATATATTATATACACATGAGACGATCAACAACCCAAACTGACGAGCTGCAGTTCGTTAATCACAGTTTAATACACAGAACACACATAAATCAGGCCTATATGAAATGTACTTCAGCTATGGATGTCACATGAGATTCTACATAGAAGACAAGATGCACGACACAAATGACACTAGGAACTTGTCATGAACTTGAACTCTAAAATAGAAATGGAGCATACATCATACGATACGTTCCATGACTCCTCAGATATGGTATTCTGTGCTGGGGAAAAAAAATCTGGAATACTTAAGATCTCCTGAACATGAATAGTCACTCTCAAAGAGGTTTCGAAGCGACCATTGATTTCATATTGTACTGTGTTGCTCTGCCTGCTATCTATGTGGCTAGCTACACTCTGTTACGTCGGAGCTACTAATGTGGCTCCTGTTATATTTGTCATCCATCTTCTCATCTCAGATCTCATCTAGGTCTTCAATCAGGGCTGTGCATTTCATAACCAGGGGACAACCGTTAGGATTTACCCAAACATTCTACGTACATTTCTTTCTCTTAGTCAACATTTTCTTGATGATGTGCATCCCCCTGGAGAGATATGTGATGAAAGCGCTGTGGTACCAGAGTAATCGCTCCATTAGGAAATCCAACTGACTCTCCATTGCTGCGTGGGTGCTCTCCGCCAACGTGACATTACTGAAAATGCTTAAAGTAAAGTAATCAGACCCCTTGACTTTTTCCATATTTAGTTACATTACAGCCATATCATCTACAACTGATTAAATTGTTTTTTTCACTCATCAATCTGCACACAATAATGTCAAAGCAAAAACAGGTTTGTAGAAATGTATTAAATACAAAACTGAAATATCACATTTCCAAAAGTATTCAGACCATTTACTTTGTACTTTGTTGAAGCACCTTTGGCAGCGATCACGGCCTCGAGTCGTCTTGGGTGTGATGCTACAAGCTTGGCACACCTGTATTTGGTGGGTGTTTCTCCCATTCTTCTCTGCAGTTCCTCTCAAGCCAGGTTGGATGGGGAGAGTTGCTGCACAGCTATTTTCAGGTCTCTCCAGAGATGTTCGATCGAGTTAAAGTCTGTCTGTGTGCTTAGGGTTGTTGTCCTGTTGTTGTCAACAGGTTGTTGTCCTGTTGTTGTCAACAGGTTGTTGTCCTGTAGTCTCCCAGTCCCTGCCGCTGAAAATCATCCCCACAGCATGATGCTGCCGCCACCATGCTTCAAGTGCCAGGTTTCCGCCAGACATGACGCTTGGCATTCAGGCCAAAGAGTTCAATCTTGGTTTCATCAGACCAGACAATATTGCTTCTCATGTACTGGTTCCTTTAGGTGCCTTTTGGCTAACTCCAAGCGGGCTGTCATGTGCCTTTTACTGAGGAGTGGCTTCCGTCTGTCCACTCTACCATAAAGGCCTGATTGGTGGAGTGCTGCAGAGATGGTTGTCACCTCCCTGACCAAGGTCCTCTCTCCCGATTGGTAGTTTGGCCGGACGGCCAGCTCAGGAAGAGTCTTGGTGGTTCCAAACTTCTTCTATTTAAGAATGATGGAGGAGGCCACTGTGTTCTTGGGGAGCTTCAATGTTTTGTTACCCTTCCCCAGATCTGTGCCTCGACACAATCCTGTCTCGGAGCTCTACAGACAATTCCTTTGACCTCATGGCTTGGTTTTTGCTCTGACATGCACTGTAAGCACTTGAGCTCATTTTCGAGTCTCATCTCAAAGGCTCTGAATACTTACGTAAATAAGGTATTTCTGTTTTGTATTTGTAATACATTTGCAAACATTTCTAAAAACCTGTTTTCGCTTTGTCATTATGGGGTATTGTGTGTAGATTGATGAGGTAAACCATGTATTTAACACATTTTAGAGTAAGGCTGTCACGAAACTAAATGTGGAAAAAGGGAAGGGGTCTGAATACCTTCCGAATGCACTGTAACTGCACTTGTGTTGACGGATGTGTAATTGTATCTGTTGCTTTTGAATTGCATTTGTTCTAGTGTGTAATTGTAAATGTATAGTGTTGTATTGAGACTGACCATGTTGATGTATTGTTCCCTTGTAAAATGAGACCCTGATCTCAATGGGTTTCCCCTGGTTAAATAAATAGTGGGGGAACAAAATGAAAAGAAAAATCTTCAAAAACCATAATCTAGTGGTGGTGCCTATTATTCTCCTTCCCTTTCCCTTCCTAGTGGTTTCCATAGTAGGTACTTGGAGGAGTCTCTCTGCCGCCATCTTAGTTTCTGATAATTACAAGTGAAATAACCTGGGTCCATTAATACTGGTTACGGTCACCGACAGACACCATACTGTTTCTATCATATACAGTATCTGCATGCTAGTCGACCAACATAGTCAAAACAGAGACTTCGTGATCACCATTATAATGAGAAGATTTGCTTTGGTCACATCTGAGCTGCCTTGTTGACCGCTTCCTGTATATTTCATGAGGAGTGATGCTCTGGTTATATTCCCATGTTGTGGGAAGCTGCTAGCTAGACTAAGAGACTGGAAGAAAGCCACAGGTTTTAGCCAGACAGATACAATTTCTCCTTCCGCCGCTACTACTGTACACAATGTGTCTGACACTGTCCTCATCATGTCTAAAGTCCCCATTATGTCTGACATTGTCCTCATCATGTCTAAAGTCCCCATTATGTCTTACACCGACCAAACTGTGTCTGGTACCGTCTAAACTAGGTATGATGTCCCCAATATGTCTGACAATGTCCCTGTGTCTAATACTGTCCCCACTTTGTCACATCTAACCAACACCTGGTCCTGTAGCTGACGCTGTGTACTTAATCTGAGACCTGGGGACAACATGTAAACACCACCAGCAGATGCACAGCCATGCCAGGCTAGAAAGGACTTCTCCTGCTGTCGGAGTAGATGTTTGTGTTTGATAGATGAATGTAAAGAACTGTGGAGGAGATTGTGATTGACTCTGTATCTTTCCATATGTATATATGTTGTTTTGTTAGAAGAGAAAGGCAAATCAAAGTATTGAATGTCACTTTTGTAAGGGAGGTGGGAGAGACTTACGTGACTCATGCTCCTCTAAAGAACACAGCCCTGAAGAAGTCTTCGATGGACTCAACTAAAGGAAGAGAAGAGGGAGAGGGGGGGGGGAGAGAGATGTAGGAGGTAGAAGTGGTGGAAAAACAAAAGACGAAAATGGTAAAAGTGTCAAACTAGACGAGATCAATTATTTATCATGAGAACCGTCTAAAAACGAAACAACCTTTCTCATCCAGGTCTGTTAACCCTAGTAAAGGGTTGGGCTCAATTCAATCTTCATTTTCTGTGAGGATTTTTCAACTTCTGAAATGAGTTTCAAATCACTTCCTGAAATGACTGGATTGAAAAACGGATTGACCAGTCAATTCAGGACATTGAACCAATCGTTGAGCGAGTCAGGGGAGGCGTACCAATCTAAAGATGATCCTGGCTGCCAGACGGACAGAGTCAGAGGGGATTCTGGGATGGAGGCTGCGGAGACATTTACACTCCCTCTTATGGTCCGACCATGCCCGTTTCTGGAGAGAAAACACATCATTAAAAAAATATTTTATTTGTGTTCATATGGGTAGAAAATATATAGGAATAGGACCAGTACAAACTGAAAAGGCGTCGAGAGAATTGGAAAAAAACTGAAGGGAATAAATTCTTGAAAATAAAAGTTAAGGCAACATGAAGTGGAAGAGAGGGGAAACATTGTGTGCACTTTACAAACACACACAGGCAGATGTGCATGAGTGTGCATGTGTGTATGGCTGTGTGCGTGCATGCGTGCGTGAGTGAGTGAGTGAGTGAGTGAGTGAGTGAGTGAGTGAGTGAGTGAGTGAGTGAGTGAGTGAGTGAGTGAGTGAGTGAGTGAGTGAGTGGGTTGGGAAGTCAGAGGCGTTTGTTAGCGGGAAATCAGAGGGAATGGTGACATGTCATATCAGAGAGGAGTGGAGGAGGCTACACTAGGGTTAGGGGTTACCCTATCAGAATAAGGTCACAGTTGGGGGGGATAAAAAGCACATGTCAAAATTTGATAGGACCTCGTGTGAAATTGACCAATAAAGTGTGATGTGAAAGAAAGATGGCTAAAAGGTGAATATACCGTGTTGGCTTGAGATCTGTGCATGTCAGATTCTAATTTACACAGAAGCAGTGTTTGCACTATACAAGACTTCTGTTGATTTCAATTTTGGTGCAACAGGGGCTGGATGTTGCTTTGCACCATGCCTGGAAATACTCTAGGGGAAACACTGCCCAGAAGGATGAGATAGATGAGCGCACACACACATTTGTCACTAACGCACACCTGTTGCGTAATGGAAACCAGTTTATATGGGGAGCAGCAGTGGACAGCATTGTGTCATTCATTTCATTAGGTGACATCATGTGCTGATGAAGGAATTAGGTCAGTCTCAGATGTTACACTGCACACACACACACACACACACATCCCTAGGTCTATTGTTCCCCTACAATAGGGTTATTTCTTTCACATCCATATTCCCTTTCTTTAGGTACTTGAATGAGTGGAAACAGCAATGGACAAAATGAGAGAACTTCTAGTTGGGCTGCTTACCTGGCAGGCGACGTCACAATACCGTGCTACCTTACACTGAGAACATCTCAGGAGGGTTTCACGCCTAAAGAGACAGAGAGAGAGCGTGGGAGACAGAGAGAGAGAGATGGAGGGGAGAGGTAGACAGAGAGAGAGAAACAACATTAACTCAGTTGATTTGGGGAGTTTTTCCCTCTGAGGCAGTGCGCCAAATACAGTGCCTTCAGAAGGTATTCGTCACACCCCTTGACTTTTTCCACATTGTTGGGGTACAGCCTGAATTTTAAATTGAGATTTGTCGTCACTGGCATACACCATAATGTCAAAGTGGAATTGTTTGACATTAATACAAATTCATTAAAAGAATAAAAGCTTAAGTAACTATGCAAATGTTTACTCATGAACTTAGAGGCTTTCCATAACAAATGGGTGAAATACTATTGACTCAAGACGTCAAAAAAGCCTAAATAATGCCTTGCAAAGGCGACCTATTGAATATCTATACACCCAGTCACTACAAAGATAAAGGCCTCCTTCCTAACTCAGTTGCCAGAGAGGAAGGAAACCACAACGAGGTCAATGGTGATTTTAAAACAGTTTGCGTAATGGCTGTGATAAGAGACAACTGAGGATGGATCAAAAACATTGTAGTTACTCCACCATAGTAAACTAACTGACAGAGTGAAAAGAAGGAAGCATGTACAGAATAAAAAATATTCCAGAACATGTGTCCTGTTTGCAACAAGGAACGAAAGTAATACTGCAAAAAATGTGGCAAAGCAATTCACTTTTTGTTCTGAATAAAAAAAGTGTTATGTTTGGGGCAAATCCAATACTACATATTGCAGAGTACCACCATATTTATTGAGTACCTCCATATTTTCAATCATAGTGGTGGCTGCATCATGTTATGTGTATGCTTGTAATCGTTAGGGAGTTTCAGGATAAAAACAAACAAAAAAGGAAATGGAATGGAGCTAAGCACAGGAAAATCCTGGAGGAAAACCTGAGTCAGTCTGCTTTCCACCGGACATTGGGAAATTAATTCACCCTTCAGCTGGACAATAACCTAAAACATAAAGCCAAATCAACACTGGAGTTGCTTACCAAGAAGAGGGTGAATGTTCCTGAGTGGCCGAGTTACAGTTTTCAATAAAATCTGTTTGAAAATCTATTGCGATATCTGAAAGTGGCTGTCTGGCAATGATCAACAACCAATTTGACAGAGCTTGAAGAATTTTGAAAAGAATAATGGGCAAATCCAGGTGTGGAATCGAGAAATATTAGTGTTGTATTTTTCATACTTTTTTTTAATACAAATGTTAGAATTTTTCTTCCACTTTGACATTAGTATTTTCTTTAGATTGACAATTAAATCATGTTTTTTTGGCAACAATTTTAATTCCAACTAATTCCAGCACTGCATCTCAGATACCCATGAAACTCATGAAATATGGCGTCTTCAAATGAAGAATCTGTGCCGTTGGGGGTAACTTGAGGACCGGAGTTGGGAAACACTGCCCTAAATGACACCCTATAACCTAGTCCTAGATAATACACTACCTTTGACCTGGGACACATTAGGGGTGGCAAGTGGCTACAGTAGTGCACCAAAGGTAATAGGGTAGCATTTGAGACACAGGTTTTGTTTCTGAACCTGAAGAGGATCCACTGAAACCAGTCACTGGTGTACAGTATGCCCCCAAGACATCATTTGAATGGCATGACTAACCACACTTTCATCAGCAGTATGTATCAAGCAGTAAGTGTGTGTGTGTGTGTGTCTACTTAACATATTTCTTCAAATCTCTCAGTCTCCTGAACTGTGTGTGCACGATGTCTGACAACGGATAGACACGACCCCTGGGTATATCTGGTTAATAGCTTGCTCCAGTCAAATCAACATGACTCGCTCAATGTTCTGTGTTCAGCATTTCTACCTCGGTCTGTGCCTGAGGCTTGTGTGCCTGTGTGTGTGCCTGTGTGTGTGTGTGTGTGTGTGTGTGTGTGTGTGTGTGTGTGTGTGTGTGTGTGTGTGTGTGTGTGTGTGTGTGTGTGTGTGTGTGTGTGTGTGTGTGTGTGTGTGTGTGTGTGTGTGTGTGTGTGTGTGTGTGTGTGTGTGTACATGTTTTATTTTCTCCCTTTGTAAAGTAATTCCAACAGAAAGCTGCAGGTCCTTACAATCCAAACATATGTAATCTAATCATGAAGTATTATGAGTGGTCCTTATGATTCTGCCACTGACGCATGAGAATGTGACATTAAGGACGTAATCTTAGCTCACATTACTAGGCTGCACACACGCACGCACACACACTGCTGGCAGCAGCCTGCTTCCTCTCAGCATGAAAGACATTGAGTGTTTCCTATCCATTCATTTGTCAGAATGGTTAAAATACTTTGCAGTTGTTTTTGGCTCTCTGAGACGCAGCTAACACACTTACCCTCCCAATTCCCTAATAACCTCCTCCTAACACGCACACACACACACACACACAACTATATATGGGGGTCAGAACCACTTAAAATCTTCCAACAGGCATTTCCTGGGTCTGTTTCTATAACAGGCAGAGAGATAAGGGGAGTCAGAGGAGAGAATGATGAAAAACTACAGACTTTACTGTAAAAAACATTCAATGGTCTGTGAAGTCTATAAGAGTGATTCTTCATGAAACCAGGAACAAAAAGACATGGCATATTTATGACATTGTGGCCTTACCCAGGCCTCCTTTTAGACTCCATAATGTTTCATCCGTAGGTGCTACAAAGTAAACATTGGTGTCATATGAAGCTTTACCACTTTCTCTGTGATACGAGTAGTATTTTAACTTGAATAACAATTCTTACATTTATTTGTGCATATAAAAAATAAACATGAATATTGAAAATAAAACAATGTAGATTTGGCAAATGTTTGTATATATTGTTGAATATAATATACTATAGGGGAATATCACAGTTCCAGAGGGGATCTCTGCCAGTTTAAAAGTTTAGGCCCATTTTAAATAGAGAAACAGGGCCACTGTTTCGGGGCCACGCACCTCTTCCCGTGGTTATACAGTATTTCCAGAACTGACGTGCCACAATTTTTTTGCATACAAATTTCAACAACATGTTCATTACTGTGGTTCCAAATAGGTTAAAGAAAATATATACGGGGTGACTCATATATTCAAAAGATAAAAATCGTGTTAATTAAAAAGCACTCTGCTTTGAAGAAAAAAAAAAGTAAAGTGTACAAGACCTTGTACATGCCAGAATTAGGAGACAAACTACTCATCCCACACAGCACTGCGATTTGTATTGCCCAATCACAGAACATATACAAGTCACGTGACCACTGGGCGTTCTTGAAACATGGCGGTTGTTTCAAATGTCTAATTAGCTTGCTAAGTAACCGTACACAGTAGCATCAAAGATACTGATAACTAAAGGTTTCCCCTTTTGTCTGTGCTAGCTTTGGTGAAGCCTAATGCCAGTAGTCTTCTCTACTAGGCGGAAAACAACCACTAGAAAGCTTGTGATGCTTATAAACATAATATAAGGATACTTCTATTTAAGAATCGAACACGCAATACACACGACACTGCGTGCTGCTGACTGCTTCTTTTATAGAGAATGCATTTCACACTTCTCTTCGTCCCGAAAATAAACCATGACATATATATGACGGCACTCGCGATATAGCACCGTCACAGACGCAAACTGAACTTGTCGTGTGCGTTAGAACAGACCCAGGATCTGTTTCTGTGGCGGCAGAAACACTTAAGCTCATGGTTAGTGTAGTTTTTGGTGCTAATTTGAAACCAGAAATTGACAGTAAAAACACGACTTCAACACAGAGGTTGAAACAATCATAACCGATGGGCAATACATGAACATACGAATTGTTTTGCAATATTAGGAGAAAATAGAACGTCTACGTTGCACATTAATATTGCTAATATTTAATATCACCACGGTTTATGAAGATTGAGAACACCAGTCACAGAACCACTCCTTGGAGCCCTATTGGCATAGTAGGACATCTAACCAATCACAGCCCTCCTTTTACTTGTATCATTGTTTGTCCTGCAAATATCCAGCAGAGGACGACCATTTTGAATCCATTTTCACATTCACTCTGTTGGTAATGCTTACAAATTGGATCATAACTCTAAAAGTAGCAGAGACCCCACTCTGGGACTTTGATATGCCCATATAGAATATTATGTTAAACAAAAAATAGAAAAATATCAAAATCAAACATTTCCTATTTTTTTAATCATGTTTATATTTTTATATAAATAAATGAATGTAAGAAAATGGTTAGAAATCAAAATACGACTCATATCACAGAGAAAGTGGTAATAATTCATATGAGACCAATGTTTGCTTTGTAGCACCTACAAAGCAAAGTCTTAAAGGAGGCCTGGGTAAGGCCACAATGTCATGAATATGATGAACTATTTCTCAATGTTGCTTTTAGATAAAAAATGTCACAAAGACGTCAACAATCTTTACTACTAAGGACCATTTTAGAGATTAAATCTTGTGAAATACCCCCAAAATCATTGTATTTTTTTTGTCCTGGTGATGGTTTTGTGAAGAATCAAGTCAAGGATAAGAGCGTCTGCTAAATGACTTAAATGTAATGTAAATGTAAAGCTAGGAGCTGAAACATACACCAGAGACTTCTCCAGTATCCTGATCAGATACATAGTAAATCAAACAGAATGATAAAACCTACAGCCTTCCAGTTGCGTTTCAGATACAGCAGTGGGCTATCTCATGCCATGGCTCTGTTTATTATTCAGTTCACCCATGAACGCTTTACCCAACACAACTTTTACAGGACTTGAACTACTTTTATCTCTATTTATCTTGGGCAGGATATAGGCTCTGTGTAATGACATCACTCAGAGCTTTTTCCTTAACAGCTTGGACTGGACTTCCTCTGGATAAGGACCTGGCAAACACTGGGATTTATACCGTGTGTGTGTGTGTGTGTGTGTGTGTGTGTGTGTGTGTGTGTGTGTGTGTGTGTGTGTGTGTGTGTGTGTGTGTGTGTGTGTGTGTGTGTGTGTGTGTGTGTGTGTGTGTGTGTGTGTGTGTGTGTGTGTGTGTGTGTGTGTGTGTGTGTGTGTGTGTGTGTGTGTGTGTGTGTGTGTGTGTGTGTGTCTGCGTCCTTGGCCAGTACTGCTTCTGTTCAAAGATGACCAATAACATTATCGATGTAGAATGACAGAGAAACAGAGACAGAGCGAGAAGCATCAGTTGATGATATGCCGGACATGCAGATAGCTAATCGTTCTGAGATCCTATGGAGAGAAAGAGAGCCAGAGAAAGATGGATATCTACACTAACCATGGGGTTCTCTCAACACACACACACACGAGAACAAAGAGGCTTCATCTCAGTCCTGTAATTACTGGGCCTGGCTACATGTTGTGGAATAAACCAGTGCACGCACACACAAGGAATGCTGGGATACATTTGGAACCATCAGATCAACAGTGAGTGTGAATAATCCGGTCTGCTCTACTGACCTCATATGCTTTACATTTACATTACATTTACATACCATGTAGACGCCCTGACAGACTCACACACACTATTCTGTTGACCTCAGTCAGTCTACTTTCTCTGTAAATATCAGTATTACCGTACACAGATTGACTACTGCTGTTTGGGATTATTGGGATTATTGGCCTGGTCCTGTTAAGACCTATTTTATTGAGTCGATTAGATCTCTTATGTTCTCTTTCTCCAGTTCAAGGCAAGGACTACTGTAGATATGTCCATCTTCGGGGTCTGTACCCAAAATGTGCATCTTCTCCTCTAAATCTTTATTTCCCCCCCCCACCCACCCCCACATCTCATGACTTTCATCTCTCTCTCTAGGTAATTTTGTTACCAAACTTCGTATCTGCACTGTTCTTCAAGTAAATGTGTTTTTGCTAAATGTTCTGTGGAAATAGTTCAACTATATGCACAAGGACTACATTTATCTTTGCAATCATTGGTTTTTGTTTGGTATACATTTTAAAGGGAAAAATCACGACAACAACAAAAAGCCCCTGCCTGTCTCTCTCTCTTCCTCTCTCGTCTGAGCGGATTTTAGTTGACTTAGCAGGTGATGACGCTCCGCTTGAGAGAATCCGTATCCTGGCACCTAATCAATATTCATGACTATGTTAAAGTGAGTTTATTAAGAAATGTTGACAAGCAATATAGAATTAAAGTACCTTTCTCTCTCTCTCGCTCTCTTTCTCTTACTCTCATCAGATGGAATACTGGTACTGTACATGATGAATGAAGATGGAAGTGTCCTTTGATGGAAGTGTGTGCATGGTAATTCATTTCCTCAGTAAGCTGTATAGCGATGGTTCAGTGTTAGGTAGTAATTAGCGGGGCCCTTTTCCACGGGCTGCCCATCGTGCCTGACTGATTTTCTCATTTCCAGGCCTCTGATCTGACAAGTCTGTGTGTGCATTTGTGTGCGTGCGCAAGGTTTAAGATGGTATATAGCAGGTTGTAATGCCTGGAGCATTCTAATGTAAGCTGCTGTGTGACCAAAGCCCACATTTGATCTTCTGACCAGGGATACGGCAGGATAGACGAGGCCGTCTTGGGAAAAGAGACACTTTGGACGGTAGGCCCGAGCGATGTACAGTTGATATCGTTTACCGGGGTATTGTGAAATAGCGATAGATGAAGACTCGGAGGCTGCAGGGGTGCATGCTACGCCACTGCTTATAAATTCAATCTAAGATGTGTCCAATCAATGGAATCCAGATCAGGGTTCCAGCGATGCATTTGGTTTGCTAACTTGCTATTTAAAAAGTGTCCAGATCAAGCTTCTTGGTTACAGCAGAGACATTCAATCACCTCCTGGATCAAGATCCCGGTTGACAAAATTATTTTGTGTATAAAAAACTAAAATAAAAATAGTTTTTTTCCCCCTCTTCTCAAATAGGGCCCCTTGAGTGCACTTCCGGTAATACCGTACAGAAACGGTATGATGGTATGAAAATGTGGACAAAGACCAACCCTACTCGACACACAAATTATTATTATTAAGGCCACAACAAATAATGTATTGTCAATCCTTCTATACCACGAAAACTCTAGGTTTGATGGCGACAGAAGATAAACTTTTCAAACACAGTGAAACAGGTACTTGCCTAAATAAACGCACATTTTTGTTTTCCATTTCGCTATAGCGGACAAGACCGTGGTGTCGGAGTGATAATGTCACTATGATGCTAATCAAGATTTGACTAGATTCTAACCGCTACAGCTGCACTGGTCAATAAAAAACACATATGACCTAGTTGAATGTCTCAAACTTTACCACGGCATCGATGACACACACACACACACACACACACACACACACACACACACACACACACACACACACACACACACACACACACACACACACACACACATACTAGAGCTGACCCCATTTGTCGATTGTTTGGTTGACCAAGATCTTTTTAAATCGAGTAATCACAAATCTACACTACTGTTAAAAAGTTGTGGTCACTTAGAAATGTCCTTGTTTTCCATGAAAACATACATGAAATGAGTTGCAATATGAATAGGAACTATAGTGAAGACCTTGACAAGGTTATAAATAATGATTTTTAATTTAAATAATAATTGTGTCATTTGCCTTCGTCAAAGAATCCCCCATTTGCAGAAATGACAACCTTGCAGATCTTTGGCATTCTAGTTGTCAATTTGTTGAGGTAATCTGAAGAGATGTCATGCCATGCTTCCTGAAGCACCTCCCACAAGTTGGATTTGGCTTGATGGGCATTTCTTACGGACCATACGATGAAGCTGCTCCCACAACAGCTCAATAGTGTTGAGATCCGGTGACTGTGCGGGCCACTCCATTATAGACAGAATACCAGCTGACTGCTTCTTCCCTAAATAGATATTGCGTAGTTTGGAGCTGTTCGTTGTCCTGTTGTAGGAGGGAATTGGCTCCAATTAAGCGCTGTCCACAGGGTATGGCACGGCATTGCAAAATGGAGTTATAGCGTTCCTTCAAGATCCCTTTTACCCTGTACAAATCTCCCACTTTACCAGCACCAAAGCACCCCCAGACCATCACATTGTCTCCACCATGCTTGACAGATGGCGCCAAGCACTCCTCCAGCATCTTTACATTTTTTCTGCGTCTCACGAATGTTCTTCTTTGTGATCCGAAACACCTCAAACTTCGATTCGTCTGTCCGTAACACCTTTTTTCCAATCTTCCTCTGTCCAGGGTCTATGTTCTTTTGCCCATCTTAATCTTTTCTTTTTATTGGCCAGTCTGAGATATGGCTTTATCTTTGCAACTCTGCCTAGAAGGCCAGTATCCCGGAGTCACCTCTTCACTGTTGACGTTGAGACTGGTGTTTTGCGGGTACTATTTAATGAAGCTGTCGGTTGAGGACGTTTGAGGCATCCGTTTCTCAAACTACACTCTAATGTACTTGTCCTCTTGCTCAGTTGTGCACCGGGGCCTCCCACTTCTCTTTCTATTCTGGTCAGAGCCAGTTTGCGCTGTTCTGTGAAGGGAGTAGTACACAGCGTTGTACCAGATGTTTAGTTTCTTGGCAATTTCTCACATTTCTCGCCTTCATTTCTCAGAACAAGAAAAGACTGACGAGTTCCAGAAGAAAGTTCTTTGTTTCTGGCCATTTTGAGCCTGTAATCGAACCCACAAATGCTGATGTCCCAGATACTCAACTGGCCCCAGAAGGCCAGTTTTATTGCTTCTTTAATCAGAACAACAGTTTTCAGCTGTGCTAACATAACCCTTTTGCAATTTTCTAATGATCAATTATCATTTTAAAAACGATAAACTTGGATTAGCTAACACAACGTGCTATTGAAACACAGGAGTGACACGGAACCCAAACCGGCTGCATGCGTGCGCCATCGTGCATAAATGTATTTTGTCCCCCTACACCAAACCCGATCGTGACACACAGGTTAAAATATCTAAACAAACTCTGAAACAATGGCATTAATTTGGGGACAGGTCGAAATGCATTAAACATTTCTGGAAATTTAGTTAGTTAGCTTGCACTTAATGGCTAATTTGTCCTATTTAGCTAGCTTGCTGTTGCTACCTAATTTGTCCTGGGATATAAACATTGAGTTGTTGTTTTACCTGAAATGCACAAGGTCTTCTACTCCGACAATTAATCCACACATAAAACGGTCAACCAAATCATTTCTAGTCATCTCTCCTCCTTCCAGGCTTTTCATCTTTGAACTTATATGGTGATTGACATCTAAACCTTCATAGTATTACTACACCAACCGGCAACACAGTTAGTCTTTCAATCACCCACGTGGGCATAACCATTGAGGAGATGGCACGTGGGTACCTGAGTCTATAAACCAATGAGGTGATGGGAGAGGCGGGACTTGCAGCACGATCTGCGTTAGAAATAGGAATGACTTCTATTTTATCCCTTGACAATGCAGACGCTCGTTGACATGCGAGAGCAGTGTGGGTGCAATACTTGAATAACATAAGTTTATGAATCTATTTTGCAACGCTCACGAGCGGTGTGGTCAGCCTGTGACAATTGCTGATAACGGGCCTCTGTACGCCTATGTCAATATTCCATAAAAAATGCCATTTCCAGCTACAATAGTCATTTACAACTTTAACGTCTACAATGTATTTCTGATCAATTTGATGTTATTTTAAAATGGACAATTTTGGGGGGATTTTCTTTCAAAAACAAGGACATTTCTTAGTGACCCCAAACTTTTGAACAGTAGTGTATTTTTTAAAGCACATGAGACACCTGTCTGACTCACGCCTTGTAGACTATATTGATTTCTGGCTCTTATTTAGTAGTTGTGTTTTCATTTTTAATAGCAGTGCTTAGCCTCTTCAACCTATGGGGGCGCTATGTCATTATTGGATAAAAAGATGTGCCCGTTTTAAGCGCAATATTTTGACACGAAAAGATGCTCGACTATGCATGGAATTGACAGCCTTGGAAAGACAAAACTCTGACGTTTCCAAAACTGCAAAGATATTATCTGTGAGTGCCCCAGAACTAATGCTACAGGCGAAACCAAGATGAAGTTTCATACAGGAAATGCCCCAGATTCTGAAGGCGCTGTGTTCCAATGTCTCCTTATATGGCTGTCAATGCGCCAGGAATGAGCCTACCCTTTGTGTCGTTTCTCCAAGGTGTCTAGAGCATTGTGACGCGTTTGTAGGCATATCATTGGAAGATTGACCATAAGAGACTACATTTACCTGGTGTCCCGCCCGGTGTCCTGTGTCAAAATTATTGCGTAATCTGTAGGTCCATGCGCGTTCCAATTCTTCAGAAGAGAAAGTCAACTGCCAGGAAGGATTTTATCATCGATAGATATGTGAAAAACACCTTGAGGATTGATTCTAAACATCAGTTTGCCATGTTTCTGTCGATATTATGGAGTTCATTTGGAAAAAAGTTTGCGGTTTAACCCGTTACTCCTACCCCCTACTTTTTAGAACATTCTGTTAAAAATCGCGCAACATTTCAGCGCCCTGCTGCTCATGCCAGGAATATAGTATATGCATATGATTAGTATGTGTGGACAGAAAACACTCAGACGTTTATAAAACTGGTTAAATCACGGCTGTGACTAACAGAACGTGCGTTTCATCGAAAAGCGCAGGAAAATCTGATCACTGAAAATGGAAATATATATCCATCCGCCACTTCAACCCATTGATAAAGGCGAACCACAATAAATGGGGCTGAGGTTGCAATACCTACAGCTTCCACACAATGTCAACAGTCTTGTCATTTGCCTAGGCTTTGTTTCTTGGTCAAACGAAGAAGAGACAAGCCATTTCTTCAGGTCTCCGACCGGATATTTTGGTTGAGATTTACCCGGACATTATTTACAGACGGACAGCTAAAGAATATACATTTACATTTACATTTAAGTCATTTAGCAGACGCTCTTATCCAGAGCGACTTACAAATTGGACGCCTCGTGATCAATTTGGTCGCTTATTAACGTGTACTAATACCTAAAGTTGCATTACAAAAGTATTTCGAAGTGTTTTGTTAAAGTCTATCGTCAACTTTTTTTATTTTAAAAAATGACGTTACAAGACGCTATTTTTTTCGTTTATCACACAGTCTTCATAGATCGATATCTAGGCTATATATGGACCGATTTAATCGAAAACAAGACCCAATAGTGATTATGGGACATCTAGGAGTGCCAACAAAGAAGATGGTCAAAGGTAATGAATGTTTTATATTTTATTTGTGCAGTTTATGTAACGACGACTATGCTAATTATTTCGTTTACGTCCCCTGCGGGTCTTTTGGAGTGTTACATGCTATCAGATAATAGCTTCTCATGCTTTCGCCGAAAAGCATTTTAAAAATCTGACTTGTTGACTGGATTCACAACGAGTGTAGCTTTAATCCAATACCCTGCATGTGTATTTTAATGAACGTTATAGTTTTAACTAGTACTATTAGCATTTAGCGTAGCACATTTGCATTTCCAGATGTCTAGATGGGACGCCTGCGTGTCAGGTAGGAGCAAGAGGTTAAGGACTTAATTTTCGTTTTTTTCCTTACCCAAACGTGATGAAGAATGATGAAGAAAACGAACCGATTTGTCAACAAAAATAATATTTTTTGTAAAACGGAACATTTGCTATCTAACTGAGAGTCTCCTCATTGAAAACATCTGAAGTTCTTCAAAGGTAAATGATTTTATTTGAATCCTTTTCTGGTTTTTGTGAAACTGTTGCCTGCTGAATGCTAACGCTAAATGCTATGCTAGCAATCAATACTGTTACACAAATGCTTGTTTTGCAATGGTTGAAAAGCATATCTTGAAAATCTGAGATGACAGTGTTGTTGATCTTACCCATCCCGGATCCGGGATCGTGAATACACCCTCAGGCTCATTACCATAATGCAACGTTAACGATTTCTAAAAATCGCAAATGAAATGAAATAAATATGCCTGCTCTCAAGCTTAGCCTTTTCTTAACACTGTCATCTCAGATTTTCAAAATATGCTTTTGAACCATAGAAAATCAAGCATTTGTGTAAGAGTATTGATAGCTAGCCTAGCATTTATCGTAGCAATTAGCACGCAACAAAAACCAGAAAAGCAATCAAATAAAATAATTTACCTTTGAAGAACTTCGAATGTTTTCAATGAGGAGACTCTCAGTTACATAGCAGATGTCAAGTTTTTCCTGAAAGATTCTTTGTGTAGGACAAATCGCTCCGTTTTGTACATCACATTTGGCTACCGAAACTAACCAAAAATTCAGTCACCAAAACGTCAAACTTTTTTCCAAATTAACTCCATAATATCAACCGAAACATGGCAAACGTTGTTTGAATCAATCCTCAAGGTGTTTTTTCACACAGCTCTTCATTGATATGCCGTTCGTGGAAGCATGCTTTCGTCTGAGAATCCCATGGAAAAATACCAGCAGCTGAATTTTGCGCACCAATTTCCACGCAGGACACCGTGCGGACACTTGGCAAATGTAGTCTCTTATGGTCAATCTTCCAATGATATGCCTACAAATACGTCACAATGCTGCAGACACCTTGGGGAAACGATAGATAGGGCAGGCTCATTCCTGTCGCATTCACAGCCATATAAGGAGATAATGAAAAACAGAGCCTCAGAAATCCTGCTCATTTCCTGGTTGCAGTTTCATCTTGGTTTTGCCTGAAGCTTCTGTTCTAGGGCACTCACAGTGAATATCTTTGCAGTTCTGGAAACGTCAGAGTGTTTTCTTTCCAAAGCTATCAATTATATGCATAGTCGAGCATCTTATTGTGACAAAATATTGCGCTTAAAACGGGCACGTATTTTTATCCAATAATGACACAGCGCCCCCCCTAGGATGAACTGGTTAACAAAAGGCTAAGCTTGAGAGCAAATAGATTCATTTCATTTCATTTGCGATTTTCATGAATAGTTAACGTTGCGTTATGGTAATGAGCTTGAGGCTGTAGTCACGATACCGGATCCGGGATGGCTCGACGCAAGAAGTTAAAGCACCAGACAAGCTTAGTAGCCTACATAGAATTGATTTTATTCAAACATAGGGTGTGTCTATATGGAAAAAAAACACCTTTCAAAATTTCGAAACAATCAATGGGTCGAAAGAACAGACAACTCTCGGTCGGCCAAGATTATTTTTGGGGATGGGGAAATCCCTACTACACACGGATCGACCGAGGCTGTAAAAGAGGGCTGTTGCCCTAAATGTTATGGTGCTGAGCTCATGGTTTCGTGTGAATGGGTGTGTTGTTTAGGATGTTTTAACTCTCTAATTTGACTCATTTAAAAGTCAAACCTAATAGCCATTGTAATGGTGGTGACTAATTCATCTGGTGGTCTCTGAAGTGTGTGTGTGTGTTTTTCAGTGTTTTCCATAAGCAACAACAGACTCATTGTCAGCCGGCTACTTTTCCACTTCATTAACTAGGCTTCTTTTCAATTAAAAGTTTCAATTCGCAAGTCAGAAAGGTCTGTATATCCTTCTCCCGCTAGAACAAACAATAGGCTCTACGCATCTTCTAGTGACCTATTGATAGGACAGGCGCGCTGTCCTCGGCTGCGGTCAAATCTCTTTTCACGGATGAGGGAGAGCATGAGGAGTTTCATGTGAGTGAATTAGCACGTCCCATGTAAATGGTAACGATGAGTTGAAATCCACTTAAATTTGTCTTGTGGCACATTCATTTCATTTTCTTCTGCGTGTTTCACAGGCCTATATAGCCAGCCACGGAGTCGGGGCACATTGGCTATTTATTGTCACAACTGACTGAAAAAGGTCTACCTGCTATATCCCTTTGCTATTCATACAACGTAGTCATACAGCCATGGTATAGCTCCTGATAATATAGGCCAAGACATTATCCAAAAACAACTAACACCACACTGTATTCATACATTTGCAGTCATTCTAATTGCAAAGGCATGTCTTTCTACTCAATACCACAACTCATTTGACCGATCTGAGAGGTGACGTTGCTAAAGTATTCAATAACTTAGCTATGTATTTCAGATGGAATGAAGGCATTCGATTTTACCTGGAGGGAGAGAGAGAGAGAGAGAGAGAGAGAGAGAGAGAGAGAGAGAAAAGAAGATGGAGAGGAATGCTGACAAGCCTGTCAACAAATCCCCCTGTTCTCATCTAGACTTTGCGTTGGAGATTTTCTGTGAACATTGCATCTTTCCCCTCTTATCTAAAGTATGTATTTGTATGCTTCAGGACAGACTGCATACAGTCAGCTCTTTTCCTCATCTCGGAGGATTATTAAATCGGTCTGTGTGGCGCGTGTGAAGAATAATTTGCTCTAGTAAACTATTCCTGAGCGATTCCACACCTGCGTAGCCAAAAACCATATCACATTGTTCTGGCAATTATTATCAATATGACCCAAAGTTAGAAATTAGACCCACATCAAACCAACACCTACTGCCAGAGTCAACGCCTGGCCTAATCGCGCGCATGTAATTAGGCCAGGCGTAGTCTCTGCCAGGAGATGTTGCTGTGATTTTAGTTTAATGTGGGTCTAAATTCTAACATTAGGTCATATTGATAATAATCACACACACACACACACACACACACACACACACACACACACACACACACACACACACAAGTAACCACTGATAACACAGCTAAACACTCCCTTTGAACTGTCAGACATACCAATCACTATGATCATAAACAAACAAACACACTTTCTCTCCTTCTATCCCCCCTCCCTCTTCTCTCCTGTGACTGGAGGAACTGCAAATGATTTGTTTGTTTGTTGACCTGTGGCTAGCAAGACAACGCTGTGTTGAGTGTGTGTGTGTGTGTGTGTGTGTGTCAACTGCACCCCTAGCGATTAGCTCTCATTAAAAACAAACAGCAGAGAGAGAGATCAGCCAGGCAGCAATTACCTCCAGCTTTGATGTGGCTTTAGTTCCTTTAAAAACGCCCCTCTGGCTAGTTTAAATCACAGACACACGCTTGCACAATTACAGACCAACATAGGCCTTTACTCAGGAAGATAGGGGGGAGGGGGGTTACTGGTCACGCAAGCTGACTCCATCATCACACTCACACACTATAACTCCACGACTACAGATCCTTTTGGGACAGTAATGGAGAACACGTTGGACAGAGGAGGGGTTGGGTGTTGGGGTGTCTGAAACATAGTGTAAAGTACTTCAGATAGGCCTAACCTAGTAAATAAAAATACCTGGTACAAAACAGGGGGGGGTGGTGTATAGTAGGCCATGTAGATCACTGTGTGTAGAAGCTAAGAGAGACAGACAGGTAGTAGGTTTATCGGAGTGCATAGTGTGCGACAAGAGCTTGAGCATATGGGTCATTCCACCTCAAAAAGCACAATAAAAGAGGATTTACACCAACCATCTCAGATTGTTCCGAAATTGTTTGTTAGTAAAAACAGATCAAATTAGCATTACAGCAACATTATTTTGGTTGTAATATGATTTGATCTCTAAGAAATTAAGCTAATTGAATGCACCCAAATTGCCAATTTTAAATTTATAGGATTTATATAATATAGTAACTAACATCCAATTTGGACCAAACTTTTTCAAACAATGAGTAAGACATGAGGAATCCAATGAAATAGTCAAAAGCCACACCCAAACCCCTAGGCCAATCCCACCCCAACAAGTATATAAACTCTGCAAAAACAGAAACAACAACTGCCCGAGTTGTCCATCAGTGCGCAGGCTGTCCGCAATAGGCTGAGAGAGGCTAGACTGAGGGCTTGAAGGCCTGTTGTAAAGGCAGGTCCTCACCAGACATCACCGGCAACAACATCGCATATGGGCACAAACCCACCGTCGCTGGACCAGACAGGACTGGCAAAAAGTGCTCTTCACTGACGGCTCGCGGTTTTGTCTAACCAGGGGTGATGGTCGGATTCGCGTTTGTCATCGAAGGAATGAGCGTTACTCCGAGGCCTGTACTCTGGAGAGGGATTGATTTGGAGGTGGAGGGTCCGTCATGGTCTGGGGCAGTGTGTCACAGCATCATTGGATTGAGCTTGTTGTCATTGCAGGCAATCTCAACTCTGTTCGTTACAGGGAAGACATCCTCCACCCTCATGTGGTACCCTTCCTGCAGGCTCATCCTGACATGACCCAGCATGACAATGCCACCAGCCATACTGCTCGTTCTGTACGTGATTTCCTGAAAGACCGAAATGTCAGTGTTCTGCCATGGCCAGCGAAGAGCCCGGATCTCAATCCCATTGAGCAAGTCTGGGACCTGTTGGATCGGAGGGTGAGGGCTAGGGCTATTCCTCCCCAGAAATGTCCGGGAACTTGCAGGTGCCTAGGTAGAAAAGTGGGGTAACATCTCACAGCAACAACTGGCAAATCTGGTGCAGTCCATGAGGAGATGCACTGCAGTACTTAATGCAGCTGGTGGCCACACCAGATACTGACTGTTACTTTTGATTTTGACTCCCCCCCTTTGTTCAGGGACACATTATTCCATTTCTGTTTGTCACAAGTCTGTGGAACTTGTTCAGTTTATGTCTCAGTTGTTGAATCTTATCTTCATACAAACATTTACACATGTTAAGTTGGCTGAAAATAAATGCAGTTTTTTGCTGAGTTTAGTATCAGTTGCCTATGTTTGTAAGTAATATGGCGCTGTGGCTTAGGGTATTGTTTCTTCATTCTATGTAATGAATTCCCAGTGAATTTAGTTATGTTATTTTCCCATATTCAGAGACATTAGCCATTGAAGTTTAGGTTTATGTCCCAACCTACATATTACAAGGTTCTGACAACTATAAATCACCGTTCCAGGTGATTTATTTTTTAAATTATCACCCCCCTTTTCCTTCCTATAATTCACACCCACGTCCGCCCGCTTACAGATAGAAGGTACGTATCTCAGTGAAAATGTTGAATATGAGATCTGTCAACATAAAGCGTGAAAGCTCTTAAAAGGCCAGAGATGTCCAATAAAATATGACTGAACCAAACACGTAGGCAGGAAAATATTTCAATGAAAATACCTATAGACTTTTCTACACTACGGGGGATGAATATTAATCCGTGGGTTTTCCTGTTTGTTTATCTCTATGCCATCTGGACACACACTCTCTCTCTTTTGGACTAGCAGTATCTAATAGATGGAGCAGACAGAATGGAGGTGGGGGGTGATGATGTCATGATGAGCAGAGGGGTCAGGGGTCAGCTTAGACAAGCTTTTGTTTTGGTTCTCAAACATTTCCGCCTGCATTCCGTTGTGGATGTGAGCATAATAACCACTTTGCTCTCAGGTCAGTGGCTCATCATTTCAGACACACACACTTGATGTGAGTGAGTGAGTGAGTGAGTGAGTGAGTGAGTGAGTGAGTGAGTGAGTGAGTGAGTGAGTGAGTGAGTGAGTGAGTGAGTAACGTCATTTCTTAAAGTGATGAGTGTTCAGTGTTAAGCAGCTAACAACATCAATAAGACCCCATAAACACGTCAACAACACACACACACAGGGGCGCCTGAGCAATGTTGCTAATGGAGAAGCTGCATCCCCACTTACAAAATAGGGCTGCAAAGTATTATGATCCATTGGATAATTTGTCCTTTTAAACGATTAGAAATATTTTGAGCTACTCTGTATTAGAGATATGTACATTTTATACAGTACCAGTCAAAGTTTTGGAAACACCTACTCATTCAAGGGTTTTTCTTTATTCTTACCATTTTCTACATCGTAGAATAATAGTGAAGGCATCAAAACTATAAATAACACATATGGAATCATGTAGTGACCAAAAGTGTTAAACAAATCAAAATATATTTTATATTTGAGATTCTTCAAAGTAGACACCGCCTTGATGACAGCTTTGCACACTCTAGGCATTCTCTCAATCAGGTTCAATCACCTATACAAGCATTTCGCTACATCCGCAATAACATCTGCTAAAACACGTGTATGTGACAAATAAAATTGGATTTGACCTGGAATGCTTTTCCAACAGCCTTAAAGGAGTTCCCACATATGCTGAGCACTTGTTGGCTGCTTTTCCTTCACTCTGTGTTCCAACTCATCCCAAAACATCTCAATTGGGTTGAGGTCGAGTGATTGTGGAGGCTAGGTCATCTGATGCAGCACTCCATCACTCTCCTTCTTGGTCAAATAGCCCTTACACAGCATGGAGGTGTGTTGGGTCATTGTCCTATTGAAAAACAAATGATAGTCCCACTAAGCTCAAACCAGGTGGGCTGGCGTATCGCTGCAGAATGCTGTGGTAGCCATGCTGGTTAAGTGTGCCTTGAATTCTAAATAAATCAGTGTCACGAGCAAAGCATCCCCACACCATCACACCTCGTAAATGCTTCACGGTGGGAACCACACATGCAGAGATCATCTGTTCATCTACTCTGCGTCTTACAAAGACACGGCGGTTGGAGCCAAAAATCTCAAATTTGATCTCAGACCAAAGGACTGATTTCCACCGGTCTAATGTCCATTGCTCATGTTTCTTGACCCAAGCAAGTCTCTTCTTATTGGTGTCCTTTGGTAGTGGTTTCTTTGCAGCAATTCAACCATGAGGGCCTGATTCACGCAGTCTCCTCTGACCAGTTGATGTTGTGATGTGTCTGTTACTTGATCTCTGAAGCATTTATTTAGGCTGCAATTTCTGAGGCTGGTAACTCTAATGAACTTATCACCTGCAGCAGAGGTCTCTGTGTCTTCCTTTCCTGTGGCGGTCCTCGTGAGAGCCAGTTTCATCATAGCCCTTGATGGTTTTTGCAACTGCACTTAAACTTTCAAAGGTCTTGAAATTTACCAGATTAATTGACCTTCATGTCTTACAGTAATGGTTGACTGTTGTTTCTCTTTGTTTTTGCCATAATATGGACTTGGTTTTTACCAAATAGGGCTATCTTCTAAAATATATTTGGATATCTTCACTATTATTCAACAATGTAGAAAATAGTAAAAAATAAAAACCCTGGAATGAGTTTGTCTCCAAACTTTTGACTGGTACTGTATATAACATTATAATTAACAGATTGCATTTTACAACCACTCCTCCGTAACCTGAAGATAAAGGATTTTGCCCACTGGAAAGTTTTACTTCTCTCCTGTGCACCACAGTTTTAGTTCCGTGCAGTTAGAAAGACATAGTTGCACCACTGATGTACAAATGAAAAGGCATGTTTTATCTATTGTGTTGTGCTGTTAAAATATGTATCATGTCCGATGTCAGGGAGTTATTTCATATTATTTGAGCTGTGAGTCATTTCACTTTTCCTTTAAAAAACATGTTGATGAGCACAGGCATGTAACAGTAGGCCTGTTGTATTATTTGTAAGATCCCCCAGCTGAGCAGTGAAATTCAACCACATATTCAACCACAAAGACCACGGAGGTTTTCCAATGGTCCGCAAATTAAGGGCACCTATTGGTAGATGGGTAAAAAATAAAAAACACTAAATATCCCGTTGATCATAGTGTAGTTATTAATTACACTTTGGAGGGTGTATCAACACACCCAGTCACTACAAAGATACAGGCTTTCTTCCTCACTCAGTTGCCGGAGAGGATGGAAACCACTCAGGGATTTCACCATGAGGCCAATGGTGATTTTACAACAGTTACACAGTTTAATGGATGTGATAGGAAAAAACTGAGGATGCATCAACCACATTGTAGTCACTCCACAATAGTAACCTAATTGACAGAGTGAAAAGAAGGGAGCCTGTACAGAATATAAATATTCCAAAACACGCATCCTGTTTGCAATATGTCACTAAAGTAAAACTGCAAAAAAAACAGCAAAGAAATTAACTTTATGTCCTGAATAGAAAGTGTTATGTTTGGGGCAAAACCAACACAACTTGGTTCAGTCTTCTTTCCCAACAGATACTGGGAGACAAATTCACCTTTCAACAGGACAATAACCTAAAACACAAAGCCAAATATACACCGGAGTTGCTTACCAAGATGACACTGAATGTTCCTGAGTGCTCTAGTTACAGTTTTGACTTAAATTGTCTTGAAAATATATGGCAAGACCTGAAAGTGGTTGTCTGGCAATGATCAACAACCAATTTGACAGCGCTTGAAGAATAATGTGCAAATATTATACAATCCAGGTGTGCAAAGCTCTCAGAGACTTACCCAGAAAGACTCACAGCTGTAATCACTGCCAAATGTGTTTTACTCAGGGGGTTGAATAATTATCTAATTAAGATATATTAGTGTTTAATTTTCCACTTTGACATAATATTGTGTAGATCGTTGACAAAAAATATCAAATCTATTTTAATCCCACTTTGTAACAACAACATGTGGAAAAGGTCAAGGGGTGTGAATACTCTGAAGGCACTGTATGAGGATTCAGGCCTAGGATTAATATAATAATAATAATATATGCCATTTAGCAGACGCTTTTATCCAAAGCGACTTACAGTCATGTGTGCATACATTCTACGTATGGGTTGATATGCAAACATTGCAATTAGCAAATTACCCAGTTGGCCAATGTCTCTATTAAAAATATATCATTTACAATTGGGTTCTTAGTGAAGATCTTTATGGAACTGAACAGTGTGCTCTCTGAGATGAGTGATAACTAGTCCCTTATCATACATAATTAACTCGATCACCTGTAAATCTCATAGCCTACTGCTACAATAGATTCCGATACACAAAGATTGTCTAGAGCTGAAGAAAATGGAAAAGCAACACTTCCATCTAGCGTCCAGTTTGAGTACATCAGCAAAGCTCACGTGTATTAACGTTTTTGTACTGTTGTAGGTGATCCTACACTCCGTTTCGTTGGAAATTAATAATAAGAGCCGTTTATGGCTGTGTTGGTGAGCTGTAAAAAGGCATTTAGCTATGTTAGTAATATAGCAGTATCTGACAACAACCCGACCAACAAGGGTCCAGAACGCAATAACTACGACATTGTACGTAGGCACAGGTAGAGGGTCAGTTTACCCTCCACAAATCCTATTGGGTAAGACGCAAAAACTTACTTTAGATAAGTGTCAAGTCAGAACGAAAAAGGTCAACAGCTCTTACCGTGAGAAGCAGCTGTGACAGAAGTATTTGGCGCACGCGTTGGACACGCAGTATGCTAGAGGTTCCGCCGTATACAGGAGTTCACCTGTGTGTATTTCGTGTGTTGCTCGTAAACCATTCCCTTTCCCTGCAGAGGCAAAACGTTCGAACTTTGACGCCATCCCGATCTCGCACGCATGTGGAACTGGGGAAATCGTGTTTACATCCGCAAATGGCCGTCAGACCAAAGATGGTGGATAAATTAAGATGTCTTTACTCATGCCGTTTACCATTGAAAAATGGTCATAGTTCCGGTCTGCTTAGAAGCTGGGTGTTTTCGCCTGTTTGACTGGAAATGGAAAACAAATACATACACATATATATATATACATACACATATAACATACACACATTTATCGTGTCACTTTCACCAAACTGAGAACACCAATAATTGCGAAATCAAATATTAACTTGGTTTCGCCTAAAACGTGTATTGTCTGCGCAACTGCGGCGCAGCTGTTCAAGGCTGCCTCTAGTGGCAGTCCCCTAAAATAGTGTCGTTCAGAAAGAAGTGTTTTGTATTTGGTCTCTGGCTTTTGTAACTGGGTTTATCAGACTATTGTGAATTATTAACAACTTACAAACGTAATAACAACTTTACAGCTGTATGACTAACTTAATTGAACTTTATAACAGTATACAATTGTCAGACCAGTCCCCACAATAAGGTTTATTATTTTCAGAGAGAAACAGGTGTTTAAAAGTACCCACCACACAGTAATCCCTCCAGACTGTAAAGACAGATCTAAACCACGATGACAAACATGAAAACATGAATCTACAATACCCACAACAAGCCAAAACTAGAGAAACAACAGAAAAAGACATGCACATAAAGATTAGATTTGATCGTTTGTTTTCTCTCCCCCTACATTGTGCAGATATATAAATACTTCAGATTCCAAAAGTAAGATAGTCATCTGAACCAGCCAGAGGATGAGTGAAAATAAAATTAAAACAAGGCTGCATCTCAATAGTCTACAGTGGCTTCCTGTCCTCGTCTCCACTCCATCTACACACCTATGAATTAAAACAAGGCTGCATCTCAATAGTCTACAGTGGCTTCCTGTCCTCGTCTCCACTCCATCTACACACCTATGAATTAAAACAAGGCTGCATCTCAATAGTCTACAGTGGCTTCCTGTCCTCGTCTCCACTCCATCTACACACCTATGAATTAAAACAAGGCTGCATCTCAATAGTCTACAGTGGCTTCCTGTCCTCGTCTCCACTCCATCTACACACCTATGAATTAAAACAAGGCTGCATCTCAATAGTCTACAGTGGCTTCCTGACCTTGTCTCCACTCCATCTGCACACTTATGAAAGTACAAGAGACTAAAGTCAATCTCCTGGCATTCTTCCAAGCTAATTAATGAATCTACAGTTTATTGTGCATTTTACAACAGATCTGAATATGATTATATTTTGCTGTTGGTTTCACCGGTCTTGTGTTTTCAGATCAGAGTAAACGAGGTGAGGGAGGAGGGTCAACGGGGAGTGGGAGGAGAGTAGACGAGGAGAGGGAGGAGAGTAGACGAGGAGAGGGAGGAGAGTAGACGAGGAGAGGGAGTAGACGAGGAGGGAGGAGAGTAGACGAGGAGAGGGAGGAGAGTAGACGAGGAGAGGGAGGAGAGTAGACGAGGAGAGGGAGTAGACGAGGAGGGAGGAGAGTAGACGAGGAGAGGGAGTAGACGAGGAGAGGGAGGAGAGTAGACGAGGAGAGGGAGTAGACGAGGAGCGAGGAGAGTAGACGAGGAGAGGGAGTAGACAAGGAGGGAGGAGAGTAGACGAGGAGAGGGAGTAGACGAGGAGGGAGGAGAGTAGACGAGGAGAGGGAGTAGACGAGGAGGGAGGAGAGTAGACGAGGAGAGGGAGTAGACGAGGAGAGGGAGGAGAGTAGACGAGGAGAGGGAGGAGAGTAGACGAGGAGAGGGAGTAGACGAGGAGGGAGGAGAGTAGACGAGGAGAGGGAGTAGACGAGGAGGGAGGAGAGTAGACGAGGAGAGGGAGTAGACGAGGAGGGAGGAGAGTAGACGAGGAGAGGGAGTAGACGAGGAGGGAGGAGAGTAGACGAGGAGAGGGAGTAGACGAGGAGAGGGAGGAGAGTAGACGAGGAGAAGGAGTAGACGAGGAGGGAGGAGAGTAGACGAGGAGAGGGAGTAGACGAGAGAGGAGAGTAGACTAGGAGTGGGAGGAGAGTAGACGAGGAGAGGGAGTAGACGAGGAGAGTAGACGAGAAGAGGGAGGAGAGTAGACGAGGAGAGGGAGTAGACGAGGAGAGTAGACGAGAAGAGGGAGGAGAGTAGACGAGGAGAGGGAGTAGACGAGGAGGGAGGAGAGTAGACGAGGAGAGGGAGTAGACGAGGAGAGAGGAGAGTAGACGAGGAGAGGGAGGAGAGTAGACGATGAGAGAGAGGAGAGTAGACGAGGAGAGGACGGAGAGTAGACGAGGAGAGGGAGGAGAGTAGACTATGAGAGGGAGTAGATGAGGAGAGAGGAGAGTAGACGAGGAGAGGGAGGAGAGTAGACGAGGAGAGGGAGGAGAGTAGACGAGGAGAGGAAGGAGAGTAGGTGAGAAGAGGGAGAGTGGAAGGAGAGTAGACAAGGAGAGGAAGGCACTTGACATTTGGGATGTAACCTGAGAGTCATTGCCCAGCCTGCGCCATCAAATCATCCACGTCTACAGAACTTTTCCTAACGAAACTAGGACACGCTGACTTTGTGCATTTCCACCAACTGTCACAAAAAAATGTACCAGCTCATTGATTAAATAGACTAGAAGTCCAAGAAAGAAGAAAAAAAGCACAAATAAAAAATGTACATGTAAAAAAAAATCAATTGAGTCCATTGATCGCAGGAGGTAATGAACTGTAGTAAGACTGATCATAACAATCCCATGAGATGCCCATAATTATTTGACAATAAAGATAAATATATAGACATGCCTGAGCCTGGTGGTGCAGTGGTCTAAGACACTGCAGTGCTAGCTGTGCCTCTAGAGATTCTGGGTTCGAGTCCAGGCTCTGTCGCAGCCGGCGCACAATTGCCTCAGCGTCGTCCGGGTTAGGGGAGGGTTTGGCCGGCAGGGATGTCCTTGTCCCATCGCGCACTAGCGACTCCCGTGGCAGGCCGGGTGTAGTGCACGCTGACACAGTCGGCAGGGATGTCCTTGTCCCATCGCACACTAGCGACTCCAGTGGCAGGCCGGGTGTAGTGCACGCTGACACAGTCGGCAGGGATGTCCTTGTCCCATCGCTCACTAGCGACTCCAGTGGCAGTCCGGGTGTAGTGCACGCTGACACAGTCGGCAGGGATGTCCTTGTCCCATCGCACACTAGCGACTCCAGTGGCAGGCCGGGTGTAGTGCACGCTGACACAGTCGGCAGGGATGTCCTTGTCCCATCGCACACTAGCGACTCCAGTGGCAGGCCGGGTGTAGTGCACGCTGACACAGTCGGCAGGGATGTCCTTGTCCCATCGCTCACTAGCGACTCCAGTGGCAGGCCGGGTGTAGTGCACGATGACACAGTCGGCAGGGATGTCCTTGTCCCATCGCTCACTAGCGACTCCAGTGGCAGGCCGGGTGTAGTGCACGCTGACACAGTCGGCAGGGATGTCCTTGTCCCATCGCTCACTAGCGACTCCAGTGGCAGGCCGGGTGTAGTGCACGCTGACACAGTCGGCAGGTGCACTGTGTTTCCTCCGACACATTGGTGCGGCTGGCATCCGGGTTGGTTGGATTGTGTTTCAGAGGACTCTCGGCCTTCGCCTCTCCCGAGTTCTTATGCGAGTTGCAGCGATGAAACAAGACTGTAACTCCCAATTGGAAACCATGAAATTGGGGAGGAAAAGGGTTTACTTTTTTTTTTTTTTTTAAGAACGAAATAAATAAAATAACATTCTTTAACGCACAGGATTATAGACATGTATTGCTTTCTTGTCCGTGTTGCATATATCTCTGTCTGACACACACTAAGGGTCATCAAGGGGCCAACGCTACAATCAGGCTGAAATCTGTATCTGTAATCGCAAAACAACCCAATAAACAGAAGGGGTAGCAGATTCCCCTATCCACTGATACAGGGTCAGATATTTCATCCCCCTCCTGGTTGAGGATGCGGTTAAGATATGATCTTAGATCTGTGATTCGGGGAAACTTCTATCCTCAGGCCAAAGAAACACCTACCTACAACATAAAAATACTCAATAGTGAGGAACATAAAGGAAAGTCAAATCTGTTTCATTACAACAAAACATTCATTATTAGAAGATTATTTTAAAGACATTATTTAATGTTTCTGACCACAGCAGAATTGTTCATATTTTTGAGGTGTAGATGAGATTAAAAATGGCGGCAGTAAACAAAGAGCTGTGCCGGTTTCTGAAATGGCTACACAAGCACTTCCTGTCTGCGCAGGTGAGCAGTTCTGTCCATGCCTGAAGGACCCAGAGGACAGGTCCATGTAGTAGTGAGCAGGTTCAAGGTCAGTGGTAATGAATATTATCCATTCCTCTGGGCTGACTTCGAGTCAGTCCACGTCCAGTAGTGTACATTTGACGTCTATGGGTGGTCCAGTATACTACAGGTCCTAGGTCAGTCCTACTAGTTCTACTGGGCAGCTCTTAGGGAACTTTTAGTGTGGATGCAGCCTACCAGTACCACACAGACAAACACATCGTTCAATCACTCTCTCCCGCCACACAAACACACTAACTGGCCAGCCAGTAAAGACAGAAAGACTGACGGAGAGAGAGAGAGAGAGAGAGAGAGAGAGAGAGAGAGAGAGAGAGAGAGAGAGAGAGAGAGAGAGAGAGAGAGAGAGAGAGAGAGAGATTAAAACAGGGCAAGACATAAAGAGAGGCGAGTATCCACTCTGCAAAACGAGGGAGTTTTCCTCCTCCTGTCCCCTTCTTCTCCCCCTCTCCTTTCCTTTCCTCTCCCTATTTCTCTTCTCCTCCCCCTCTCTTCTCCTCTCCTCTTGGGGGTCAGCTAAGACGCGGGGGTTAGCCAGTTTTGGAGTTGATCCATCCCACGATGGAGCTGTGCGAGGTAGAAGTCAGCGTTACGGGAGAAGTCGGTGCAGACAGTGGACTGGGCGTCGCCCAGGGCACAGTAGAGGGCGGTGCCTCCCAGGCTGATCACCACGGTGACCAGGCAAAGCAGGAAGAGGAGCAGGCAGGAGTCTCCGCCCACCTCGTCTGCAGGAGGGAAAAGGAAGATTTATTCTATTTTATCTGACCTTCATTGAACTGTTTGTCTGGAGAAGGGAGAGGACAGAGGGAAAGGGAGAGGACAGAGGGAAGAAGGGAGAGGACAGAGGGAAGAAGGGAGAGGACAGAGGGAAGAAGGGAGAGGACAGAGGGAAGAAGGGAGAGGACAGATGGAAGAAGGGAGAGGACAGAGGGAAGAAGGGAGAGGACAGAGGGAAGAAGGGAGAGGACAGATGGAAGAAGGGAGAGGACAGATGGAAGAAGGGAGAGAGGACAGATGGAAGAAGGGAGAGGACAGAGGGAAGAAGGGAGAGGACAGAGGGAAGAAGGGAGAGGACAGAGGGTGACATGGTAAGAATTCACAGACACACATAGCAGTATAATACTGTATGTGCACAAACATACACATGCAATTGATCATAACGATTGTTGGGTATACATATACTCACACACACACACACACACACACACACACACACACACACACACACACACACACACACACACACACACACACACACACACACACACACACACACACACACACACACACACACACACACACACACACTTACCATGGTCAAAGCCATCGTCAGGTACTTTGAAGCGGACCCTGCGTTTAGCAGGGTGTTTGTGTTTGAGTGGGGCCGAGAAGGGAGCCACACACACATCCTCCACACACACACTCCTCCTCTTTAGGATGGACACAAGGCCAGGGACAGGGGTCATCTGGAGGTCAGCAGGACATGGTCAAAAGGTCAGGGCCAGGTCAACTGATTAACATGCACATACTGTACACAATAGACACATACACATTACATATATATCAATACACACACATACAGCACACACACACACACACACACACACACACACACACACACACACACACACACACACACACACACACACACACACACACACACACACACACACACACACACACACACACACACACACACACACACTAATAGACATAGTATCCCCACTAGGTGTCAGCGTACACTGCCCTCTCATGTCAACATCAAACCTCTGAGAAACTGGGTGTTTGAGTTGTAAGCCGACTGCAGACGAAGCCGACTGCAAACGAAGCAGACTGCAGACAAAGCCGACTGCAGACGAAGCCGACTGCAGACGAAGCCGACTGCAGACGAAGCCGACTGCAGACGAAGCCGACTGCAGACGAAGCCGACTGCAGACGAAGCCGACTGCAGACGAAGCCGACTGCAGACGAAGCCGACTGCAGACGAAGCCGACTGCAGACGAAAGTCGGTGAGTGAAGTCGACGGAGGCGCATATGTGACTGCCGAAAATCGGACTCTGTAGTGGTTTTCCAACAGTCAGTCTCAGATCAACATGGCAGTGTCAACATAGCTGCTATTGTTCATAAAATATTTTCTGAATAAATGTAGAAATACAATTTTCTATACCCCTATATCACACACTCACAAACTGAAAACATTAAGTGTGAACAATGAACTGGTTGGAGAGAGAGGTCTCATATCACTTTCATTTGTAGCTTTAGAATTAACTGGTTGGAGAGAGAGGTCTCATATCACTTTCATTTGTAGCTTTAGAATTAACTGGTTGGAGAGAGAGGTCTCATATCACTTTCATTTGTAGCTTTAGAATTGAGAAACAACTACAGCGACTTGAAGGCGACTTCATCAAAAAAACTGCATGACCTTTGATCTCATGGTTCGGGTAAAGTTCACGCAGTCGACGTGTACGCGCAAGTCAGACAATTGTTATCCCCATAACGCAACACACTTTGAAGGGCAGATTACCAACGATGGTCACCGACTAGACAAAGTAGATCCGCTTGACCACGCCCTATGTCTTAGGTGCTGGTGACCGCTGGTGTCATCTTATCAAGTGACATCGGCTGACGCCATCATATCATCTCATCCAGTGACGTCACCTGGTGACATCACCTCCTTTCTGAACAATCAGCTAGAGAGGCTCAGGTTCACAACATTCGCTTGATCGGTTTCACCCTTCAGTCACACTCTTGTCAGGCCTGACAGAAGAGAGAGGGAGAGAGGTGAAAACATTTACATTTACATTTAAGTCATTTAGCAGACGCTCTTATCCAGAGCGACTTACAAATTGGTGCATTCACCTTATGACATCCAGTGGAACAGTCACTTTACAATAGTGCATCTAAATCTTAAAGGGGGGGGGGGTGGTGAGAAGGATTACTTATCATATCCTAGGTATTCCTTAAAGAGGTGGGGTTTCAGGTGTTTCCGGAAGGTGGTGATTGACTCCGCTGTCCTGGCGTCGTGAGGGAGTTTGTTCCACCATTGGGGGGCCAGAGCAGCGAACAGTTTTGACTGGGCTGAGCGGGAGCTGTACTTCCTCAGTGGTAGGGAGGCGAGCAGGCCAGAGGTGGATGAACGCAGTGCCCTTGTTTGGGTGTAGGGCCTGATCAGAGCCTGGAGGTACTGAGGTGCCGTTCCCCTCACAGCTCCGTAGGCAAGCACCATGGTCTTGTAGCGGATGCGAGCTTCAACTGGAAGCCAGTGGAGAGAACGGAGGAGCGGGGTGACGTGAGAGAACTTGGGAAGGTTGAACACCAGACGGGCTGCGGCGTTCTGGATGAGTTGAAGGGGTTTAATGGCACAGGCAGGGAGCCCAGCCAACAGCGAGTTGCAGTAATCCAGACGGGAGATGACAAGTGCCTGGATTAGGACCTGCGCCGCTTCCTGTGTGAGGCAGGGTCGTACTCTGCGGATGTTGTAGAGCATGAACCTACAGGAACGGGCCACCGCCTTGATGTTGGTTGAGAACGACAGGGTGTTGTCCAGGATCACACCAAGGTTCTTAGCGCTCTGGGAGGAGGACACAATGGAGTTGTCAACCGTGATGGCGAGATCATGGAACGGGCAGTCCTTCCCCGGGAGGAAGATGGAGGAGAGTGGGAACAGGAGGAGGAGGGGTTGGGAGAGAGAGCATGCCGCTTGCACCGCCAAGGTTGTGGGTTCAATTCCTGGGACCACCCATACGTAAAAATGTATGCGCGCATGACCGTAAGTCGTTTTGGATAAAAGCGTCTGCTAAATGGCATATAAATATGAGAGAGAGAAGAAGAGAACGATGAAAAGCCCCTCCAGTTTTAATGAGGTTATTATTGTAGCTGTTCAGAGATCAACTCTACTCTCACCTAAACCATTATGTACAGAGCTCTTCAGTCGTTAGTCATAGTGGCCCAGACCTGACTGGTGGGCATCCCATTCCAATACGGCCACTGCATCGCCAAAGAGGTTTAAATGGCCAAAGTAGCCTTGTGAATTGCGTGCAGCCACCCCCTCCTTACCCTCAGTGTGACTCGACGACGGAGCCTTGTGCATCGCGTGCACCCACCCCCTCCTTACCCTCAGTGTGACTCGACGATGTAGCCTTGTGAATCGCATGCACCCACCCCTCCTTACCCTCAGTGTGACTCGACGATGTAGCCTTGTGAATCACATGCACCCACCCCTCCTTACCCTCAGTGTGACTCGACGACGTAGCCTTGTGAATCGCATGCACCCCACCCCTCCTTACCCTCAGTGTGACTCGACGACGGAGCCTTGTGCATCACGTGCACCCCACCCCTCCTTACCCTCAGTGTGACTCGACGATGTAGCCTTGTGAATCGCATGCACCCACCCCTCCTTACCCTCAGTGTGACTCGACGACGTAGCCTTGTGAATCGCATGCACCCCACCCCTCCTTACCCTCAGTGTGACTCGACGACGTAGCCTTGTGAATCGCATGCACCCCACCCCTCCTTACCCTCAGTGTGACTCAACGACGGAGCCTTGTGCATCGCATGCACCCACCCCTCCTTACCCTCAGTGTGACTCGACGACGTAGCCTTGTGAATCGCATGCACCCACCCCCTCCTTACCCTCAGTGTGACTCGACGATGTAGCCTTGTGAATCGCATGCACCCCACCCCTCCTTACCCTCAGTGTGACTCAACGACGGCCTCGTTCCTCTCCCTCGCCAGAAACATACGCAATCCATTACACACCGACACTAAAATGCGCACACCTCTCTCTCCCCACACACACACACCCAGCTCCATATTTGGCATCCAAGGGCTAATTATGACCTAACATTGTCTGCTTGCTAATTACTGACGCTTACACAAATGTAGGCTTGTAAATGTAGGCTTATAAATGTAGGCTTATAAATTTAGGCTTGTAAATGTTGGCTTGTAAATGTAAGCTTATAAATGTAGGCTTGGAAATGTAGGCTTGGAAATGTAGGCTTGTAAATGTAGGCTTGTAAATGTAGGCTTGTAAATGTAGGCTTGGAAATGTTGGCTTGGAAATGTAGGCTTGGAAATGTAGGCTTGTAAATGTACGCTTGTAAAAGTAGGCTTGTAAATGTTGGCTTGTAAATGTAGGCTTGTAAATGTTGGCTTGTAAATGTAGGCTTGGAAATGTAGGCTTGTGAATGTAAGCTTGTAAATGTTGGCTTGTAAAAGTAGGCTTATAAATGTAGGCTTGTAAATGTAGGCTTGTAAAAGTAGGCTTGTAAATGTAGGCTTGTGAATGTAGGCTTGGAAATGTAGGCTTGGAAATGTATGTGCCCATTTGGGGATCCAATACTATTTCTGTTTGTCTTAATTAAACTGTTTTCTTGAAAATGTGCATGTGAAAATCATAAGGTGTCAGAATCTGCAAAGGCCAGCAGCAGTCGGCATCGGGAAGGGGTGGAAGCAGGCTTGACTCTTCTGGTTATATTGATCTCTGGCTCCCTATTTGGTCATTTGTGTGTCTTCAGTTTTATTTCAGGGCTTAAAGCATCAGACAAAGTAGCCTACATATGGTTGATTTGATTCAAACACAGGGTATATCTACATATGGTTGATTTGATTCAAACACAGGGTATATCTACATATGGTTGATTTGATTCAAACACAGGGTATATCTACATATGGTTGATTTGATTCAAACACAGGGTATATCTACATATGGTTGATTTGATTCAAACACAGGGTATATCTACATATGGTTGATTTGATTCAAACACAGGGTATATCTACATATGGTTGATTTGATTCAAACACAGGGTATATCTACATATGGTTGATTTGATTCAAACACAGGGTATATCTACATATGGTTGATTTGATTCAAACAAACACAGTTGGATTATATCTACATATGGTTGATTTGATTCAAACACAGGGTATATCTACATATGGTTGATTTGATTCAAACACAGGGTATATCTACATATGGTTGATTTGATTCAAACACAGGGTATATCTACATATGGTTGATTTGATTCAAACACAGGGTATATCTACATATGGTTGATTTGATTCAAACACAGGGTATATCTACATATGGTTGATTTGATTCAAACACAGGATATATCTACATATGGGGACAGCCCTAATTTGTTTATAGTTTTTGGTTTATAATTCTTTTTTTAACTAGGCAAGTCACTTAAGAAAAAATTCCTATTTACAGTGACGGCCTACCCCGGGCCAAACCCGGACGCCGCTGGGCCAATTGTGCACCGCCCTACGGGACTCCCAATCAGGGTATGCTTATAGCTCCCGATATGCGCCCCATTCTCTGTGGTTGAGAACAGGGTGTTTCAGCACTTTGTGAAAGTGCTTGAGCCACGTTAGGAACTTCCCTCTTCCACCCATTTCAGGAAACGGGTCGAACCCGCTCTATATAAGCAAAACAAAAGCAGAAGTTTTCAATTAATTGGCCAATGCACCTTGTGTTGCGCTTACTTAACAGTGACTGCCCATCACATTTCCCCAGAGTGAGAGATGTCCCGTGCCATTGACACACTCATGGTGCGTTCGTAACCAAGTGAGAAGTGTGAATTTACCACATACGACTGGGAGAGATCCACTCGAACGGCCCCTTAAACTGGTAATTACTAGTAGGAAACTGATGTTGATTACTGAGGTCACCTACGAAGAAAATGGTTTCTATAGCAGCACTTTCATCAGTTAAATGTAACAGAACAGTACTTATAATAAGCCATATATTAAAGTGATTTTTGAACTCTAGAACGTGTTTACAAGGTTGACAGCTGGTTGGCCATTAGCTAATCAGTGTTTCTCAACAATTGAAATCACATAAATGTATCCAACTGGTATTTATGACTTCACAACTGGTAAATTCCAACCTCCCACATGGTTACAATCGCAGCATCAGAGTAGAAACTTGAAAGGCCAACATAAATATCCAGTCACAACAGGCAATGCAAGGAACATTGTGAATGCTGAACATTCTGAATGGCATTTCATTTTCCAGCTATACCGAAACCGAACTGTGACTGCAATATGCACCGAACTGCAATATGTACCAAAACTGTGCAATACATCTCTCTGTAAGTGTCAACATGTGTTTATGTGTGTGTCATAAAACTTCAGTCCACACACATTCTCTCCCACTCACCTCCTCCACTGTAATGCGTTTGGCCAGGTCGTCCAGAGAAGCCACCCGGTCTCTGATAGTCTCCACCATGTCCACTCCAAACATATCATAGGCCTCCTCGCGCAGCTGGGCCTCCTCGCGCAGCTGGGCCTCCTCGCGCAGCTGGGCCTCCTCGCGCAGCTGGGCCTCCTCGCGCAGCTGGGCCTCCTCGCGCAGCTGGGCCTCCTCGCGCAGCTGGGCCTCCTCGCGCAGCTGGGCCTCCTCGCGCAGCTGGGCCTCCTCCAGTGTGAGCTGCTCCTTCACTGCTAAGGCTGAGATCTCCTCTAGAGGAGCTTTTAAACAATCAACACCATCTCTCTTCTCCTCTTTCTCCTCTTCCTCTAATGCCAAGGCCTCCTCTGCCTCTTCCACCTCCTCCTGTTTTTCCTCTCCTCCCTGCTGCTCCTCATGCTTGAGTTGGCTCATTTCCCCATCCGTAGGGCGGTCCGGCGTAGTGCAACCCTCCTGAGTGGTGTGTTCCATCTCACTCTCCCTCTGCTGACCTGTTCCCTCGCTCTGAGAGTCTGTGAATTCAGCCCTCCCAATCCCCTGGGAGTCTCTGCAGTCCTGTGCCACACCCAGAGCTGCACAGTCATTGGAGCTGAGGCTGTCCTTCAGGGCTCCGGCTGATTTAATTGGGTTGATGCTCTGGGAGAGGGTGGAGTCTGTTCCTCTCTGGTCCTCCTCCATCCCCAACAAACACTCAAATAACCGAACTAGGAGAGCAAGAGACAGAGACACAGAGAGAGAGGAAGACAGAGACACATAGGGAGGAAGACAAAGACACAGAGAGAGAGAGAGAGAGAGAGAGAGAGAGAGAGAGAGAGAGAGAGAGAGAGAGAGAGAGAGAGAGAGAGAGAGAGAGAGAGACATTCAAAGGGAAGAAATGCTACAACAGCCCTTGACACCCCCCAGCCCCCTCCCCACAACCCTTTAACTTCTCTACCCAGGCACTCCCTTTAGAGTCCTGTAGGCATCAACAACCTCCCAGTAACACTGGTCTCCAGCAGAGTCCACTGTCTAATCTACATTAAAAAGAGGGAATCACTGTTCCTCAATATCCTCAAAAACACCTCCTAACTCAATTATTCACAACACTCTCCTCTTTACCCTTTAGCTGCTGTTTTATAGGGAACTTGATGTCCCCGGAACACATATCCTGTCTACTCTCTCATCCACTACAGAGACACAAGCACACACACGCATCACTGTTAAACACAAACGGAAACAGACTGAGGACAAGGTGTCCCTCGGGTCCAAATATTTATTCAATGTGAGATTATTTATCAGATAAGTGTCATTTAACAGGGGAGACAGAGTTATACTCTCCTCTCAGAGACAGAGTTATACTCTCCTCTCAGAGACAGAGTTATACTCTCCTCTCAGAGACAGAGTTATACTCTCCTCTCAGAGACATACAGAGTTATACTCTCCTCTCAGAGACAGAGTTATACTCTCCTCTCAGAGACATACTCTCCTCTCAGAGACAGAGTTATACTCTCCTCTCAGAGACAGAGTTATACTCTCCTCTCAGAGACATACTCTCCTCGCAGAGACAGAGTTATACTCTCCTCTCAGAGACAGAGTTATACTCTCCTCTCAGAGACAGAGTTATACTCTCCTCGCAGAGACAGAGTTATACTCTCCTCGCAGAGACAGAGTTATACTCTCCTCGCAGAGACAGAGTTATACTCTCCTCTCAGAGACAGAGTTATACTCTCCTCTCAGAGACAGAGTTATACTCTCCTCTCAGAGACAGAGTTATACTCTCCTCGCAGAGACAGAGTTATACTCTCCTCGCAGAGACAGAGTTATACTCTCCTCTCAGAGACAGAGTTATACTCTCCTCTCAGAGACAGAGTTATACTCTCCTCTCAGAGACAGAGTTATACTCTCCTCTCAGAGACAGAGTTATACTCTCCTCTCAGAGACATACTCTCCTCTCAGAGACAGAGTTATACTCTCCTCTCAGAGACAGAGTTAAACTCTCCTCTCAGAGACAGAGTTATACTCTCCTCTCAGAGACAGAGTTATACTCTCCTCTCAGAGACAGAGTTATACTCTCCTCGCAGAGCCATACTCTCCTCACAGAGACAGAGTTATACTCTCCTCGCAGAGACATACTCTCCTCACAGAGACAGAGTTATACTCTCCTCGCAGAGACAGAGTTATACTCTCCTCTCAGAGACAGAGTTATACTCTCCTCGCAGAGACAGAGTTATACTCTCCTCTCAGAGACAGAGTTATACTCTCCTCTCAGAGACAGAGTTATACTCTCCTATCAGAGACAGAGTTATACTCTCCTATCAGAGACAGAGTTATACTCTCCTCGCAGAGACATACTCTCCTCACAGAGACAGAGTTATACTCTCCTCGCAGAGACAGAGTTATACTCTCCTCTCAGAGACAGAGTTATACTCTCCTCTCAGAGACAGAGTTATACTCTCCTATCAGAGACATACTCTCCTCGCAGAGACAGAGTTATACTCTCCTCTCAGAGACATACTCTCCTCTCAGAGACAGAGTTATACTCTCCTCGCAGAGACATACTCTCCTCACAGAGACAGAGTTATACTCTCCTCTCAGAGACATACTCTCCTCTCAGAGACAGAGTTATACTCTCCTCTCAGAGACATACTCTCCTCTCAGAGACAGAGTTATACTCTCCTCTCAGAGACATACTCTCCTCTCAGAGACAGAGTTATACTCTCCTCTCAGAGACAGAGTTATACTCTCCTCTCAGAGACATACTCTCCTCTCAGAGACAGAGTTATACTCTCCTCGCAGAGACATACTCTCCTCACAGAGACAGAGTTATACTCTCCTCTCAGAGACATACTCTCCTCTCAGAGACAGAGTTATACTCTCCTCTCAGAGACATACTCTCCTCTCAGAGACAGAGTTATACTCTCCTCTCAGAGACAACAGAGACAGAGTTATACTCTCCTCTCAGAGACAGAGTTATACTCTCCTCTCAGAGACATACTCTCCTCGCAGAGACAGAGTTATACTCTCCTCTCAGAGACAGAGTTATACTCTCCTCTCAGAGACAGAGTTATACTCTCCTCGCAGAGACATACTCTCCTCACAGAGACAGAGTTATACTCTCCTCTCAGAGACAGAGTTATACTCTCCTCTCAGAGACATACTCTCCTCTCAGAGACAGAGTTATACTCTCCTCTCAGAGACATACTCTCCTCTCAGAGACAGAGTTATACTCTCCTCTCAGAGACATACTCTCCTCTCAGAGACAGAGTTATACTCTCCTCTCAGAGACATACTCTCCTCGCAGAGACAGAGTTATACTCTCCTCTCAGAGACAGAGTTATACTCTCCTCTCAGAGACAGAGTTATACTAAAACCCGCAAACAGAGTTATACTCTCCTCTCAGAGACAGAGTTATACTCTCCTCGCAGAGACATACTCTCCTCTCAGAGACAGAGTTATACTCTCCTCGCAGAGACAGAGTTATACTCTCCTCGCAGAGACAGAGTTATACTCTAGCAGAGACAGAGTTATACTCTCCTCTCAGAGACAGAGTTATACCTCCTCTCAGAGACAGAGTTATACTCTCCTCTCAGAGACAGAGTTATACTCTCCTCTCAGAGACAGAGTTATACTCTCCTCGCAGAGACAGAGTTATACTCTCCTCTCAGAGACAGAGTTATACTCCTCTCAGAGACAAGTTATAAGGCAGAGACAGAGTTAACTCTCCTCTCAGAGACAGAGTTATACTCTCCTCTCAGAGACAGAGTTATACTCTCCTCTCAGAGACAGAGTTATACTCCATCAGAGACAGAGTTATACTCTCCTCGCAGAGACAGAGTTATACTCTCCTCTCAGAGACAGAGTTATACTCTCCTCTCAGAGACAGAGTTATACTCTCCTCTCAGAGACAGAGTTATACTCTCCTCGCAGAGACAGAGTTATACTCTCCTCTCAGAGACATACTCTCCTCTCAGAGACAGAGTTATACTCTCTCTCAGAGACAGAGTTAAACTCTCCTCTCAGAGACAGAGTTATACTCTCCTCTCAGAGACAGAGTTATACTCTCCTCTCAGAGACAAGTTATATGTTCAAATACTCTCCTCACAGAGACAGAGTTATACTCTCCTGCAGAGACATACTCTCCTCACAGAGACAGAGTTATACTCTCCTCGCAGAGACAGAGTTATACTCTCCTCTCAGAGACAGAGTTATACTCTGGGGCAGAGACAGAGTTATACTCTCCTCGCAGAGACAGAGTTATACTCTCCTCTCAGAGACAGAGTTATACTCTCCTCGCAGAGACAGAGTTATACTCTCCTCTCAGAGACAGAGTTATACTCTCCTCTCAGAGACAGAGTTATACTCTCCTATCAGAGACATACTCTCCTCGCAGAGACAGAGTTATACTCTCCTCTCAGAGACATACTCTCCTCTCAGAGACAGAGTTATACTCTCCTCGCAGAGACATACTCTCCTCACAGAGACAGAGTTATACTCTCCTCTCAGAGACAGAGTTATACTCTCCTCTCAGAGACATACTCTCCTCTCAGAGACAGAGTTATACTCTCCTCTCAGAGACATACTCTCCTCTCAGAGACAGAGTTATACTCTCCTCTCAGAGACATACTCTCCTCTCAGAGACAGAGTTATACTCTCCTCTCAGAGACAGAGTTATACTCTCCTCTCAGAGACATACTCTCCTCGCAGAGACAGAGTTATACTCTCCTCTCAGAGACAGAGTTATACTCTCCTCTCAGAGACAGAGTTATACTCTCCTCGCAGAGACATACTCTCCTCACAGAGACAGAGTTATACTCTCCTCTCAGAGACAGAGTTATACTCTCCTCTCAGAGACATACTCTCCTCTCAGAGACAGAGTTATACTCTCCTCTCAGAGACATACCTCCTCTCAGAGACAGAATACTCTCCTCTCAACATACCTCCTCTCAGAGACAGAGTTATACTCTCCTCTCAGAGACATACTCTCCTCGCAGAGACAGAGTTATACTCTCCTCTCAGAGACAGAGTTATACTCTCCTCTCAGAGACAGAGTTATACTCTCCTCGCAGAGACAGAGTTATACTCTCCTCTCAGAGACAGAGTTATACTCTCCTCGCAGAGACATACTCTCCTCTCAGAGACAGAGTTATACTCTCCTCGCAGAGACAGAGTTATACTCTCCTCGCAGAGACAGAGTTATACTCTCCTCGCAGAGACAGAGTTATACTCTCCTCTCAGAGACAGAGTTATACTCTCCTCTCAGAGACAGAGTTATACTCTCCTCTCAGAGACAGAGTTATACTCTCCTCGCAGAGACAGAGTTATACTCTCCTCTCAGAGACAGAGTTATACTCTCCTCTCAGAGACAGAGTTATACTCTCCTCTCAGAGACAGAGTTATACTCTCCTCTCAGAGACATACTCTCCTCTCAGAGACAGAGTTATACTCTCCTCTCAGAGACAGAGTTATACTCTCCTCTCAGAGACATACTCTCCTCGCAGAGACAGAGTTATACTCTCCTCACAGAGACATACTCTCCTCGCAGAGACAGAGTTATACTCTCCTCTCAGAGACAGAGTTATACTCTCCTCACAGAGACAGAGTTATACTCTCCTCACAGAGACATACTCTCCCCGCAGAGACAGAGTTATACTCTCCTCACAGAGACAGAGTTATACTCTCCTCACAGAGACAGAGTTATACTCTCCTCACAGAGACAGAGTTATACTCTCCTCACAGAGACAGAGTTATACTCTGCTCTCAGAGACAGAGTTATACTCTGCTCTCAGAGACAGAGTTATACTCTCCTCTCAGAGACAGAGTTATACTCTCCTCTCAGAGACAGAGTTATACTCTCCTCTCAGAGACAGAGTTATACTCTCCTCTCAGAGACAGAGTTATACTCTCCTCTCAGAGACAGAGCTCTGCTCTCAGAGACAGAGTTATACTCTGCTCTCAGAGACAGAGTTATACTCTCCTCTCAGAGACAGAGTTATACTCTCCTCTCAGAGACAGAGTTATACTCTCCTCTCAGAGACAGAGTTATACTCTCCTCTGAGACAGAGACATACTCTCCTCTCAGAGACATACTCTCCTCGCAGAGACATACTCTCCTCGCAGAGACAGAGTTATACTCTCTTCTCAGAGACGGAGTTATACTCTCCTCTCAGAGACAGAGTTATACTCTCCTCTCAGAGACAGAGTTATACTCTCCTCTCAGGAACAGAGTTAAACTCTCCTCTCAGAAACAGAGTTAAACTCTCCTCTCAGAAACAGAGTTAAACTCTCCTCTCAGAAACAGAGTTAAACTCTCCTCACACCTCCGGAACACTGACACTGAGAGTGCCCTAACTTAACATACTGTCATCTCAGTGTGTGTGTAGTCACGCCTCGGTTGTGAAAGTGAAATACAGTGCCCTGTGTCTTTTTGCACAGGCAACTTGGACTACGTGTGTGTGTGTGTGTGTGTGTGTGTGTGTGTGTGTGTGTGTGTGTGTGTGTGTGTGTGTGTGTGTGTGTGTGTGTGTGTGTGTGTGTGTGTGTGTGTGTGTGTGTGTGTGTGTGTGTGTGTGTGTGTGTGTGTGTGTGTGTGTGTGTATACAGTTAGGTAACACACACCCTTGGCTCCCCGGAGCTCTGCTTCAGTTCATCAATAACCCAAGTCCAAGACCAGGGGACCTCTCCTACCACACACAACGTGATGGAATGTATCTAAGGTGTTTCCAGGTAACAGGGTGGGGGAAGGGGAGAGAGCAAGAGAAAGAGAGAGAGAAAGAGAGAGAGAAAGAGAGAGAGAGAGAAAGAGAGAGAGAAAGAGAGAGAGAAAGAGAAAGAGAGAGAGAAAGAGAGAGAGAAAGAGAGAGAGAAAAAGAGAGAGAGAAAAAGAGAGAGAGAAAAAGAGAGAGAAAGAGAGAGAAAGAGAGTGAAAGAGAGAGAAAGAGAGAGAAAGAGAGTGAAAAGAGAGAGTGAAAGAGAGAGAGTGAAAGAGAGGGAGTGAAAGAGAGGGAGTGAAAGAGAGGGAGCGAGAGAGAGCGAGCGAGCTAGAGAGAGCAAGAGAGGGAGCAAGAGAGTGAGCTAGAGAGAGCGAGCAAGAGAGCGAGCTAAAGAGAGCGAGCGAGAGAGCGAGCTAGAGAGAGAGCGAGCTAGAGAGAGAGCGAGCTAGAGAGAGAGCGAGCTAGAGAGAGAGCGAGCTAGAGAGAGAGAGAGAGAGAGAGAGAGAGAGAGAGAGAGAGAGAGAGAGAGAGAGAGAGAGAGTGAGAGCGAGCTAGAGAGAGAGAGAGAGCGAGCTAGAGAGAGAGAGAGAGCGAGCTAGAGAGAGAGAGAGCGAGCTAGAGAGAGAGAGAGCGAGCTAGAGAGAGAGAGAGAGCGAGCTAGAGAGAGAGAGAGAGCGAGCTAGAGAGAGAGAGAGACAGAGAGAGAGAGAGAGAGAGAGCGAGCTAGAGAGAGAGAGAGAGAGAGAGAGAGAGAGCGAGCTAGAGAGAGAGAGAGCGAGCTAGAGAGAGAGAGAGAGAGCGAGCTAGAGAGAGAGAGAGAGAGCGAGCTAGAGAGAGAGCGAGCTAGAGAGAGAGAGAGCGAGCTAGAGAGAGGGAGCGAGCTAGAGAGAGAGAGAGCGAGAGCAAGAGAAAGATAGAAAGAGAGAGAGAGATAGAGAGAGCAGAGAGAGCAGAGGAGGGGAAGAGTTCTAAATGTCCTCTTTAATAATTGACAGGTCAGCTGCCTGTCTCCGGAAGCACTAGGCAGACCGGCTCACGTCTCAAAACATTGCAGAGCGACAGACATACAGTAATCCTGCACTGATAAACTCCTGCATCCTCAACCACACACACACTTACCTGAGCGGCATGCAGGCAGTCTGTCCTCACCACCAACAGGTCTCTCCAGCACAGAGTCCACAGTCTCACACACGCACAAACAGAGGGGAGAGCAGAGTGAATACAGCATCAACAAATTACCATTCAAACTAGCTGAGCAAAGTTCTGAATACTGTGTAATGCTAGACAGAGAGAGGGTCTCTACAATGTCATCATGTCAATAGAGCACAGAGCATCTCTTACCTTCTCTTCTCCAGGACTGGGTCTGAGAGAGAGAGAGAGAGAGAGAGAGAGAGAGAGAGAGAGAGAGAAAGAGAGAAAGAGAGAGAGAAAGAGAGAAAGAGAGATGGAGGGGGTGCAGAGGCAGTTAGTGCTGTCACTTTCGTCCTCCGTGATTGAAGGAAGGTCTCTGCCTAGCTAAGGCTAAGATAGGTGGCCCTGCTCTCTCCCAGGGAATCTAATATTAGCACCGCACATTTCCCTAGCTATTTCAGCATGTGTGTGTGCCGTGTGTGTGTGTGTCTGAAACTCTAGCACCGCTGTAGCTCAAATTACTGAAAGTGCAGCACCAGCAAAGGGCCATATGTTTAAACCATCTGCTGTAGATTACTTGTTGGTTATTACTGCATTGTCGGAACTAGAAGCACAAGCATTTCGCTACACTCGCATTAACATCTGCTAACCATGTGCATGTGACAAATACAATTGATTTGATTTGTGTGTACACACACACACACACACACACACACACACACACACACACACACACACACACACACACACACACACACACACACACACACACACACACACACACACACACACACACACACACACACACCACCTCGGAGCGAGCACAGGTGTGTCAATGTACATCACTGCACAGCTTCTCAAGGTTTCCCATTAATTAGAAAATTAGTTAAAAAGGCGGTCTTTCCTTGTTAAACTGCAACCTTTTCCTGTGCTGAGCTGTAAAGGACCAGATCTAAAACACCCACTTCACAGACACACACACACACACACACACGCATGCGCTCACACGGACACACAGGTGCAGCCTCACCGTTGGTGTGTCGTGCAGATGTGTGTGAGTATGTCCAGCTGCTGTGGAGTCAGGTCAGTGTCACTATTCCTCTCCCCCCGACCGTCTGCCCTGCATCGCCTCTCTAGAACAGCAGAAGGGTCGAGGAAGAGAGACGCACGACACGGCACAAACACACCCAGAGAGAGAGGGGAGCGAGAGAGAGGGGAGCGAGAAAGGGTGGGATGCATAATGAGACTTCTGATGGCTGAACAGAGATAGCGAGAGAGAGACAGACAGAGCGAGAGAGAGAGAGAGCGAGAGAGACAGACAGAGCGAGAGAGCGAGAGAGAGAGCGAGAGAGAGAGAGAGAGAGAGAGCGAGAGAGACAGAGCGAGAGAGAGACAGCGAGAGAGAGAGAGAGAGAGCGAGAGAGACAGAGCGAGAGAGAGAGCGAGAGAGCGAGAGACAGAGCGAGAGAGCGAGAGAGAGAGAGAGAGTCAGAGCGAGAGAGAGAGAGCGAAATGAGAGAGAGAGCGAAAGAGAAAGAGCGAGAGAGACAGAGCGAGAGAGACAGAGTGAGAGAGAGAGCGAGCGAGAGAGAGCGAGAGAGAGAGAGCGAGAGAGAGAGAGAGAGAGAGACAGAGCGAGAGAGAGAGAGAGAGCGAGACACAGAGCGAGAGCGAGAGAGAGACAGAGCGAGAGAGAGAGCGAGAGAGAGCGAGAGAGAGAGCGAGAGAGACAGAGAGCGAGAGAGACAGAGAGCGAGAGAGACAGAGCGCGAGAGAGACAGAGCGCGAGAGAGACAGAGCGCGAGAGAGACAGAGCGCGAGAGAGACAGAGCGAGAGAGAGACAGAGCGAGAGAGAGACAGAGCGAGAGAGGGAGACAGAGCGAGAGAGAGAGAGAGAGCGAGAGAGAGAGAGCGAGAGAGAGAGAGCGAGAGAGAGACAGCGAG